>NW_026067892.1:2314987-2334023 GCF_014885135.2 Alexandromys fortis | reverse complement strand
TATGTATATAAAGTCCCCACCATCACGGCCTGTCTCTCTCTGTCTCTCTCTTGTCCCAGATTGAGATGGACTTTCATAACCGCCCCCTCACCCACCCACAGTAAATCTCTTGTGTGGTGTGATTTGATCCACCAAGGTACTCTTCCTCGGAAACCCACACCCCATTTATTTATTTATTTGGTTTTTTCGAGACAGGGTTTCTCTGTATTTTTGGAACCTGTCCTGGAACTAGCTCTTGTAGACCAGGGTGGTCTCAAACTCACAGAGATCTGCCTGCCTCTGCCTCCCGAGCGCTGGGATTAAAGGCATGCGCCACCACAGCCTGGCTCTTTTATTTTTTTTTTTTTAACAATTGATTTATTGGGCTGGAGAGATGGCTCAGTGGTTAAGAGCACTGGCTGCTCTTCCAGAGGTCCTGAGTTCAATTTCCAGCAACTATATGGTGGCTCACAACCATCTGTAATGAGATCTGGTGCCCTCTTCCGGCGTGTGGGCATACATGGAGGCAGAATGTTGTATACATAATAAATAAATAAATCTTTAAAAAAACCAATTGATTTATTTGTACTTTATGAGCATTGGTTTTTTGCCTGCATGCGTGTCTATATGAGAGTGTCGGATTCCCTGGGACAAGAATGACGGACAGTTGTGAACTGCCTTGTGGGTGCTGGGTCTTCTGGAAGAGCAGTCTGCCATTTTAACCGCTGAGCCATGTCTTCAGCCTCCAGGGTCAAACCTCTTTTAAACCCAGCAGTTGGAGACGGAGACAGGAGGGTCCCTGTGAATTCAAAGCCAGCCTCCTCTATATAGCAAGTTCCAGGCCAGCCAGGGATGTTACACAGAGAAACCCCAAATCCAAAACAAAACAGTCCTGGATGGACAGACTGGAGGCACAGGTTTGACTGACGAACTTGAGCATTTGGCAAACGCCTCTTGTTATTGGGACCAGTGTCACAGTGTGGCTCTGCCCAGCTTGCCAAAGGCCAGACACCCACAGCAGCTGAAGGAAGGACATTCTGGAAGCCCCTGAAGGGGAGGGGGAGGCTGGGAGAGAGGGAAACCTGACAGGGAACTGGGAGGCTGTGCTCTTCCTGCGGGAACATTCACTCTGGGACACTCTGGGCAGGAGTGTACGGTCACTGTCTTCAGGTCCCCTTGGTCACTGTCCTCAAGTCCTCTTGCTAAGGACGAGGGGGGCACTGGTTGCTGAAGGTAGGTAGGTGGTTTAGACAACCCAGTGAGAGCTAGACCTTGAGTCTGAGAAGTTCAGGAAAAGGGTGTGGCCCTGGGAGGAGGACGTGTTGTCAGGTAGCTCTTTGCTCTGAGGTCGTGGAGGGGCCCAGCCTCATTTCTATATGCAAATTCCTCTGCCGGGATGGGGACGGACATTTGGCCAGCTGCGCCGCGCACACACAGCACCATTTGGGGACAGTTTCTTAGCTTTGTTCCTCAGCACTGACCCGAGACAAGCCTCTTCATTTCACTCAGGACCGAGTTTACTGGGTGCCTGTGCCCAGGGCTGCACAGCCATGCCACACAGAGGGTACATGTCCATAGGGAGAAAAGAATTCTCTTTATTTGTGAATACACTGTTGCTTGTTCACTTTTCTGACTGGGTATTTCAATAACTGCAAGTTTTTTACTATTACAAATTGTGCTAATGAGACATCCTTGTGGGTGTCGCTTGAGGCCCTTCTTGTGGGCGCTGGTGGCATTCAAGGATACCTGGTTTCTGAGGTGATATAGTTCCTGCTCCTGGTAGCATCAGCATCGGGCTGGAACTGGTCCCCATCTGAGTCTGTCCATGTGGTGGGCTTCAGGATGAGAGGCCAGGGCTATAGTTTGCAGAGTAAGAAAAGCTGGATCAAAAGAAACCACCCAGGCACCCATGTCCTGTTCACACCAAGCTTGGAAACAGCCAGGACCACCTAAGCTGCTTTAGTCATGCGGGGAGCAGAGGAAGAGTTCTGGGGACTTTATCTCCTCCATCCTTCTGTCCGTCCCCCGCTTTTATCCCTTCCTTTCCCCATTCTTCCCTCTCCACTTCCTTCTGATCAGGGTGAAATTCTAGCTGTTAGACAAAAGCCAGCATTCCTCAGGAACTCAGGAAGCCGGTTCCCTCTACCAAGGGAGCCATTTCTCTTACCCCTGGCAGAAGAGACAAATGGCTTCTGGGGTGTCTATTAGCGAACCAAAGTGCATGCGGACCCCAGGCTCCCTCAGCGCCACAGGTACCTGCTACACATTTCAGAGTTCCTGCCGGCATACTCCAGACTCCCCTGGTTCAGGAGCCCCCTCCCCCCCAAGGCTACTCATCCTCCTTATAACCCCGCTACCCCAGTCAGGTTCCTCTTTTCATCTTCCTTTCTTTGTCCCCTCTTGATGCGCTCTCCTGTTCCTCACTGTTGGTCCTCTCTGTCCTCCTTCTCACCCCTCCCCCTCATGACAAGTCCAGTCTGCTGGCCACGGTCATCTACTGCTTCCTCCCTCTGCTCTGGACTCTCCCAGAGACCCCGGACTGTTCTCTTCCTCATATCTATGATTAAAAACCTTCCGCTTAGCCATATCTTGGGTCAATCGTGTTGTCAATTTATACACTTCCTATTTCTTTTCTCCATTGTAGGGTGCGGGGCTCATTGTTGTTTATTTGTTCGTTTGAGACGGGAGCTCACCATGTAGCCCTGGCTGGCCTGGAGCTCACCATGTAGCCCTGGCTGGCCTGGAGCTCACCATGTAGCTCTGTCTGACCTGGATCTCACTGTGAAGCCCTGGTTGGCACGGAACTCAGAGACACCTGGACCTCTAAAATAAAAGGCACACACCACCACCTTTGATCCTGTTGCTGGATTTTTAGACAGGTTCTCACTACTACAGCCCAGGTTAGTTTTGAATTCTTGATCTTATATTAACCTCTTACATATGAGATTATAGGGGTACGCCACCTGGCCTGTTCTATTCTGTACACAGGTTAGCAAGCTGTGTTCTTATTTGTGCATGTTGGGCTTTGTATTTTTAGATTTGTATATATATGTGCTTGCCTGCGTGTGTATCTGCACACCACATGCCTGTGTGATGCCCATGAAGGTCAGATCCCCTGGAGCCTGGGTTACAGATGGTTGTGAGCCACTACATGTGGGTGCTGGGAATCAAACCTGGGTCCTCCGGAAGAGCAGCCAGTGCCTCTACCTCCAGCATGCTGGGCTTGAGGGTGTGCACACTGTGATGTCTTAATGCCTTTGAACAAGGGGTCCTTGGTGCTCATTTGTATTGTGCCCCAGACACACCCTGTGGCTGGCCCTGCTCCTCAGACCCCAACTCTGTCTCTAGGGCTGTAGAGTAGGACTTGGTCTTGGGGGGACTTGGACTCTGATGGGGCGGTACAGTCCCACTGCAGCCTCTCGTGGGCACTGACGAGCAGGCGTGTCTGCGGCAGCATCGCTGAGCTGCAGGAAGACCCCAGCCCTGCCCCTCCATTGGCTTCTTTAGGATGTGATACGATACACACCAGAAAGTTTATCATCGTAACCATTTTCTGGTTTTTGTGTTTTGGTTTTTCAAGCCAGAGTTTCTCTGTGGAGTCCTGGCTGGCCTGGAGCTTGCTCTGTAGACTTGGCTGCACTTGTAAAGGTGTGTACCATTAAACATGGCCAAAGCTAGTGTGTGTGTCTAAAGCACGTTTATGCATGTAAGTGTTTTGCTTACATATGTGTGTGTTTATACACGTGTGTGTGTATATGCACGTGTGTGTGTGTGTATGCATGGTGCCAATGAGGTCAGAAGAGGGCATTAGATCCCTTGAATTGGAATTATGGGTGACTTGTAAGTCACCACATGGGTGCTAGGAACGAAACCCAAGTTCTCTGCAAGAGCAGCCAAATCTCCAGTCCCCAGAGCTTTTTTTTTTCCCCCTTGGTTTTGTTTTAATTTTTAAGGTAAGATAAAAATGACAGGAAAGAGCCAGGTATGGCCAGGCAAGCCTTTCTCTCCCAAAAAACCTCAAACGGTAACAAATCCCTACTGAGGAACTTTTGAATTCAGTGATGGCTGCCAGGGTGGGGGGGTCACTTTCTGGGGGTTGTGCTGGTGGACTGATGGCCCTTGTACACAAAGGCAGCACCGCTTACAGTGGGAGGGGCATGCGTTGGTGGGGTCGGGAGGGGAGTGGAAGGGTGGGAGGGGGGAGTCAGGCAGGAATGTAGTCAAGATACAGTGTATGTATGTACATATGTATGTCAAAGAATTAAATACAAATATTAGAAACAAAAACAAACAGAAAAATCCGTGGTGACCCCATTCTCTGTAGAAGGGTCTGGACATATGGCTTCCACCGTCAGAGCCGTGTCCAGGGACGCACGGCACACATACCCTCCATGGTCTGTTCTTCTAGCTCCTTCCATCTCCACGGATCCTCAGCCATGGCCAAGGGGGGCTGTGGAGGTGATACCACCCCCACAGTCCAGTGTTTCCCCGCCAGGGTTTGCTTTCAGTTTCACGTACTGGTAAGACATGTGGCTGGGGACTCAGGTATAATAAGGAAGTTGTCAACTGAAACTGCGCTTGTTTCTCCTCATCGCTCCAGTAGCTGAACCAAGCTTCCTATCTCTGGCACAGCCCAGAGGAGCTGGAAGCAGTCTGGGAGGGCAGCGACAGGTGGGGCAGTTGGGCCAGCCCTGCCCTCTGGTTGGCTACCTGTGAGCTCAGCTCTGGGAAGCAATGACATATATAACCCAGAAGCTCTGAGCCCCTCTGAACATTTCCAGCCACCTGTAGCAGCTGCTTCTTCTCCCTGGAGACATCAGACCCAAGCCTCAAAGGACTTCTACTTAACAGGGGACAATGCCCCGCTCCAGGAATCCCAGCCCGGGGAAGTCCTGGGACAACGGCGACTTCCGTGGTTTGAGGTGGGTTGAATCCTCTCCTTGTGAACCTGGGCAATGGGTGGATATTTCAGGGTCCTGAAGGAAGCTAGACGTAAGAGTAATAGACCCTAATTCCAGACCTGGCTCTGCTTCTTGTTTGCTCTTCCTTTCTTTCTTCCTTCCTTCCTTTTTTTTTTTTTTTTTTTAATTTTTGTTTTTTCAAGACAGAATTTCTCTATGTAACAGTTTTGGCTGTCCTGGAACTCACTCTGTAGACCAGGCTGGTCTTGAACTCACAGAGATCCACCTGCCTCTGCCTCCCATGTGCTGGGGTTAAAGGTGTATGCCATTACCGCTGGGCTCTTTTTTCTTATTTTTAAAAAGATGGAAAAGGGGCCAGCAGGATGGCTCAGCAGGTACAGGCGCTTGCTGCCTGACAGACAGCCTGAGTCCAGTCCCTGGAACCACAGAAAGGAGAAAGGAAGGATAACCCCTCTGACCGCCACATATGTGTCCCATGTGCCGTGCCACCCCCCCACATACCCGCACCCCTCCACCCCACACATACACCACACAAACAATGCCCACCTCACATCACACCCCTGCACCACAGACATACACAAACACACACAGACATACACACACATACATGTACACACATGAGCACATACATATACATGGAAGAGAGAATTGAGGCCAGTCTAGCTGACCTACCTCAGTGCTCTGTGACTGCTGAAGGGTCTCCTGGGACCCAGGTCAGTGGGACCCAGATCAGCGGGACTCAGGCCAGTCTAGCTGACCCACCGCAGTGCTCTGTGACTGCTGAATGGTTTCCTGGGATCTTCGTGTGTTCAGGAAAGCACTGATCTCTCTGGAACTGCAGAGGTTGAAGCCCTGGCAGGAGCCCCTGCCCACTCGCCTCTGCCCCTGGCCCCCACAATGTACTAGGACCAGCTGGGAGCATCAGAGAAGGATGCTCCGATGTGAGGGACTCAGGGATCTCCAATAGATCTGGGGTAATTGGGGAACAGGCCCAATCAGTAAGGGGTTTGGGACTTCCTTTCAGTTATGTAAAGAAAGACTGCCACAGCTCTGGTTGAGTTCCCTCAGACTCTGCCCTGTGCAGGAAGGGTCCTCAGCAGTTTCAGGAAAACCTGCCAGGATGGGTCTGGAGGATTCCCACGCTACAGGGAGTGGACTTGGCACTTTGCAGGGCCCATGTGTTGTAGGAACCCAAGAAAGACCCCACAGAAAAGATGGAGACCTTGAACTGTCACGTTTGACAAGTGGGGCCAGGCGCGGCGCAGGACAGGCCCGGTGTTTCAGGAGAACGAGACCACCATGTGTCCCGTTCCGGGCATGGCAGCGGAGGCTCAGGGGTCTCTGAGGGATGTGGAAGGCAGGAGCTGTGAGAGGAGCCGCGCTGTTGCCGGAGTCCGAGTGATGGATGCGCAGTTAGGAAGGTTCAGAGCCCGACTGAGAGCTGCGGGTCACAGGGACCCATGAGGGACAGCGTGAGCGCAGCCTAGCCACTGGCCGTGGGGTTGTGAGGCCCACTCTGGGTTCACAGTCTTGTGTCTGGGGTACATGTGTCCACTGCACACACATGTGTGTTTAGAAAATGTTGCGTGGTGTAGGAGTGAGAAGACAGGGTTTGGAATGGGACGGTGGCTGGGGGTGGGGAGGGGAGGGGGTGGGGAATATTCAGGCCTAGCTCTCTGCTCCCAGCACGGGGACTTTGGCCGTGTGTCAGTGGCCCAGGACCTCAGTCCCCCATGTCAGATCGTCTGATTCATGGGGCACTGAGGTCACAGAGGTGAAAGGGCTCACAGTGTGTTTGTGTATAATTATGTATTTGTTCTGTAAATCCCCAGGACCTGCCTGGCCAGGGGTGGGAACAGCAGGGAAGCTGCTGGCCAGGCATCCCTATGGATCTTAGTTGTAGGCCAGCGGCAAGCTTGGCCGTGCGATTTTAGCCTCTTATACTCGAAACAGACAGTATTGGACGTTCTGAGTTAGGGCAGGCTGACAGTGTGCACGCTGTGTTCCTCAAGGCCTTCCGTGGCTTCTGTGAGGTGATGTGTGTCGAATGCCTACAGGGGCGGAGGAGGGAGCACTTTGTGGCATGAGAGAAACAGGCCAGGCAAATATAACGATGAGGTCAGAGTTCAGTTTAGAAAACATGCCAAACACAGCCTCGTGCTGGGGACACCCGTGCCAGCTTGGTGTGCCTTCTCTGGTCCTTTGCGGCTGTGAAATGAGTCACGGGAGCCTGTAAGATCTGGGATCTGTGCATCACCAGGCATTTCTGGCTAGAGTGGACTTTGTTCTGAAGGCTCCTCTCGGCCATGCCAATAAATATGTTTACACCAACGGCCGGGTTTCTATGCAATATAGCTGGGTTGTTATGGGTTCCTGGTCTTGGCCAGGGCAGGATTCCCCTACAGTCAGGCCAGACTTGGGTGCAAAACTAAGAAACAGGGAAGGAGAGAGTTAGTTGTCCGTGATGACTCTAGATAGGAACACCTAGAAAGATGAGTGGCCGTGTAACACGGGAGGTGGGTCACTGTCTTCTCAGGGAAACAGACTATCCCCAGAAGAAGGCCTCTCTGGAAGAGTGTTTCTAGAACATTCCAAAGAAGGAGCAGGCAGAGGGGCCAGGGGAGAGTAGAGACCAGTTCAGTCAGTTGAAAGCACCTGAAAAAAAGCTGCCGGGAGGTGTTCATGGCGCCAAAGGCCAGGACACCTTGGGCAGGAGGCTGGCAAGTAAGAAGAGGGCCTGGGCTTGAAGGTCAGGAGGTCTCGGGAAACTTGGGAAGAGTTGTGGGCCTGTGTGGATGCAGTGAAGTCAGGCAGCAGGAAGAGGCTGGGTTCATCTCCACTGCTGGGGAAAACTGTTTCCATAGCAACCTTTCTTTCAGCTGAGTGGGGATGCGCCCCTACCTCCTGTGGGATGGAGCCCTGGGCCAGCCACCTCAGGGAAGAAGAGGGGCCTGAGCCGAATAGGGGGTCCTATCAGTGACTGCTTCCATGGTTTGGTCGACCAGCTGTCCTGGCTGACAGAAACCCTGACCACTGTTTGGTCAGGCTCGGCTTCCTTCAATCTCATTAACATAATCAAGTCCACTGGTCTAAATTTGACTTCTCCTGAGTCCGCACACCCTCTAGCCCCAGCTTTATCAGTTTAAACACCAGAATATCCTGTTTTAGCTGTACATTAAGTCCCGCTCAAACATATGTGCTAAAAACATAAATATGACTTATAGAAACGTAAAGAGCTTGCTGCCCTGAGTATGAAACAGGCCAGGTCATGGTGTGACCATATACCTCAGGAGACTGAGGCGTGGCCGAGAGATGGAGGCTAACCTGGGCTACGTTATGAGAACTTGTCTCTAAATCAACAATGAAGAAAAGGGAGAAAGGAAGGCGGGAGGGAGGCAGCAGCACCCAGAGCCCCGCTCCCCTCACCTGCTCTCCTCACGGCTGCAGCAGCTTGGGTCCTAGCTGTTCCTGAACCTTCGGGTGTAAAAGAGACTCAGGGGCCAACCAGGCGCTTGTGCTTGGTTTTTCTCTGTGGGCTGCAGTTCTGGCCTTTGATTCTCGGATCAACCACAGTTGCGGTTGCGCACAGTGTGGGGAAGGAGGAGCGCGGGGGTCCAGTTTCTGCTGCGGCAAAGGTCTCCTGAACAGTTACCTATTTTAGAGTCGCAAACCCAAAATCTTCTGGGGATGTGCGCCTCTGGGCCGCTCCGGCCGTGCTACAAGCCAGCTGGAGAATCTGGTTCCATTTCCTTCTCTGAAAAATGGGGGTGGTGACCCCCTTCCCTGTGGGGTTGTCGTTAAACAAGATGGAAGTTTTAAATCGTCACCAGGGGAGGGTGGCCACACAGCATGGGAGGTGCGTGAGTGCAGGGGGGCACGGATCAGTCTTCGACTGACCTCTCCTGAGCAAGCTGTTTGCTTTGGTTTTAGCCCAATGGAGACCCGGAGGGGCCCGAAGAAGCCTCCCACAGATAAGAGAACCCAATCCTTGGACCGGCAGGTTCTCAAGGACTCGGAGTCCGCGAACTCCAAGTACTCCTCTGGGCCCACCCACAGGAAGGTGCTTCGGAGGACAGCCAGCGATGAGACCAGAGGTTCTGGGAGCCCCTATCACGTTGCAGAGGCCCAGGAAGCTGTGGTCGCAGCGCCCCCTCTAGGAGAAGGGAGCGAATTTCTCCCCTGTGAGCAGGGGCCCCTAGAAAGCACTAAGAAAGAGAGGCCCCCAAAGCAAGCCCAGCAGAGCTGGATTAGCATGTTCCTGAATATCCTGTTCCTGAGGTTTGATCTAGAGGAGCCCAGAGAAAAGGGCAGCAAGAAATCAAAGGGGAAAGGAGAGACCAAGCTCTCAGAGGCAACGGAGGAGCCAGCCGTCAGGAAGAAATCCCAGGAGAAGAGGACCAGCCGCAAGAAACCCACTCACAAGAAGCCTGCTCCTGAAGAGTCTACAGGGCTCCAGAACCCAGAGGCAGGAGGCCACGAGAACTTACTGCCCAGCTTAGCTTCGTCCCACGCCACCGAGGAGGCTAACCTGGGGCTGATCTGCAGGGGTGAGCAGACTATTGTGTCCCACCCTCAAGGACCAGGGTGCCCCAAGTTTGTCTACTAAATGTTCTCCACTGAGGTCAGATGTGGACAGTGGGGGACACTTCTATGAGGTTGAATGGCTGAACACTTGAGACCAACCCATCGGGGTGCCACCCTCCCATATACTGCAAGGTTAGGGCTGGTGACACCCCTCTGGGCCTTAATGTGCCCTCCGGACCTTCTACAAAAACAGATAAAATGGTCGCTGTCTCATGGGTCGACGCAGCTCATACAAAAGCAAGTGCAATGAGATTTGGGGAGGAGTGGAAGTAGGTGACCTCTTGCCCCACAGGTCTATGGGTGCCGGCCAGGTGCTCTGTCTAGACCCTGCCCCTGAAGAACAAATCTGCTATGGTGGTTTTTGCAATGGCCGTCCCTGGAGCCTTTGAGTCCTCCATGGTGAAGGAGAGAGCAGGCGTCCCGCCCCAGGCGTCCCTGCTGCTGGGGATGGGGAGTGACGTCTCCTCCACTCCTAGAGGCCTCAGCTGTGTGCTGGAGGCTTCTGTGTAGCCACAGACTCTGATGGGAAGGAGGCTCCGGGGAGAGCTGGAGGGAGGGGATCCTGGCCTGAGACACCCCCCCCTTCACTGGGAAATCCTAGCCAATGTCTGATGGGGTGAGGCTGGGGGCTGAATTGTTACTCGGTGGAATCCACACCACCTGTGGGTTAACGAGGTCGGGAGAATGTCATTAACCCAGACTCTGCTCATTTGACTTCCAGAGAGACCAGAGTCTGAGATCCCCCAGGCCTTGCCCACCGAGGGAGGCCATGATGAATCCTCAGAGAGTTCTGCCCAAGCCGCAGGTCCCCCATCAGAAGAGGACCCTCAGCAGCCTGACCGTGAGTTACAAATGTCTAGGGTCCTTCTTTCCTTATGGGTAAGAGACTGCACCAAACTAGAGGGGCCACTCAGGGTGAGTCCACACACACACACACACCCCTTTCATGTCTATCTTGCCGCTTCTGGCACTGGGTGCTTATTTTCGAGTCTGAGAGGAAGGCAGAGGTTCCAGAAAGGCAGCTGGCAAGTACTCCTGCCTCCGAGTCAACAAGAATATGCCTTTGTTTTCAATCTCTCAAATGTACTTAAAAATATAGAGGAGAGAGCTGGAGGAGATGGCTCAGAGGTTAAGAGCACTGACTTTTTCCAGAGGTCCTGAGTTCAATTCCCAGCACCCACATGGTGGCTCACAACCATCTGTAATGAGATCTGGTGCCCTCTTCTGGCATCCAAGGGTACGTGTAGACAGACACTGTGTACATAATAAATAGATAAATAAAGATATAAAAAAATATAGAGGAGAGGGGCCAGGAGTGTAGCTCAGTTGGTAGAGAGCTTGCAGGCACACACAAGGCTGGCATTACGTCCCCAGCAGCGCATAAATGGGGTGTGGGGTGTACGCCTGTAAGACTAGCACTGGGGAGGTGGAGGCAGGAGGTTACAGATTCAAACCCACCCGGCAGTGGTGACACAGGCGTTTAATCCCAACACTTGAGAGGCAGAAGCAGGCAGATCTCTATGAGTTTGAGGCCAGCCTGGTCTACAGAGCAAGTTCTAGGATAGCCAGGGCTAAGCAGAGAAACCTTGTGTAAAGCAAAACAAAACAAAAAAAAGAAGTTCAAGGTCACTTGTTACACAGTGCCTGCGGAGATCAGTTTGAGCCACAGGAGATCCTTCTCACCTATCATCTGTCTGTCCGTCTGTCTGTCTATCATCTATCTGCCATCTATCAATCATCTATCTAATCTATCTTATCTATTTGTCTATTTACTACACCTCTACCTACCTATCAAGTAGGCACTGAAGGTATAGTTAGGCAGGGACTCTACTTAGTGCGTAAGAGGCCTTGGGCTTAAATAAATAAAGCAGATATACGTAATAACGGAAAGAATGGTCCAGTGGCCACACTAGGAGCTGTCACACTGCTTTGAAGCATTTTCTCTCAGAGCCATAGGGAATAAAAAGACATTTCATCTCTACGGACTTGAACAGTGCACAATCCAGACACCTTCACCGCCCCTAACCGATCCTAACACACCCTCCTCATCTAATCCTCTAAAAAGCTGGACCGTGCAAGAGGTAGAAAGACTTTTCTGTGTCCAGTTTGTAAGACATTCGGTTTATAGTGGCCTCATAGGCTGCGTCAGGAAACCGGAAGCCAGGGGGACTGAGGGGCAGAGACTCTACAGCTAGCCCAGGCACAGAGGCTCTCTTGTGCTTGACTTTTGTGCAAGCAGACCTTTGACACACGGCTAGTGGAGCAGGCACACCCCCCCCTCCCCCCGGGAATATTCTCCGGCATGACATGCAGCGGAGGTGATTATGCGGCAGGGCCACTGTGACCCGATGTGCCAGCCAGTGTCTTCTCTGAGCCTTAGGCTGGGGATCTGACATTTCTACAGACCCCTGGGAATGGCGTAGGCTGGAAGACTTGGGGTCAGCCTGGGAAATGTTTCTGAGTCCTGTTTCTTGTTTGATGTCTGGACAACCTCTGAGAGAGACGGGGTGCAACTGTGACCCACATTTCACAGGGACAGTTCTAAAGACCCAGAGAGGGTAAAGAAACGCAGCCATTACTCACTAACCACAACACTGATATTGTTGAAGCTCAGTTAGCAGGGCAGACTGAATTCCCTACGTAAAATGTCATGCTTTGGGCTGTTCCACCAAGGCTGACGACCTGAGTTCAATTCCCGGAACCCACATAATAGAAGGGGAGAACAGACTTCCCAAAATTGTGCCCTGACCCACATGTGAACTGCTTCTCTTTTCCTTAATAAAAAAAATTAAAAATTAATTTAAAAAAATGTAAAAAGTCATACTTTGGCTTCCCTGTGACTAGGGGTGGTTAGTTGGGGGACATGGGGCTTTCCCTTTAATGAGTGGTTGTGGATGCCCGAGAGAACCATGGCCTCGTTCACACTGGGGGTCCAGATCCCAACGCTGCCGGTGTACTTAGGAGTGGTGGGACCCGTGCTCTCTTGCAGAGGAGGAGCTCATCTGGAAGATCGTGGAGCTGCTCAAGAGAGCAGGGGACCGTCTGGAGGAAGAGGTGAGGCGCTGGCATCAGAGACCACCTGCAGGGCTCCTGCAGCTTCCGGTTCGTGCCCCGCCTGCCCTTCCTTCCCTGTTAGCCCCACTCACACCCCCTGTCTGGGGTTGCCTTGACCCTCTCCCCAAGGTCAGGCTCCTGATTCGCGTACTCTCCTCCTCCACAGCCAGCGCAAGTCCCTCAGCCGGAAGTGGCTCCACAGAAGCCAACACCGCCCCCCAGGAAGAAATCCCAGGAAAAGAAGCCCACCCTGAAGAAAGCCTTGTCCCTCAAGAAGCCCGCCTCCGAGGAACCCAAGAGAGTGGCTGTAGCCACTGCCCTTGGCCCAGAAACCCGACCCAAGAGGCCCAGCTTCCTACCCCTGTGTCTTAGTGGCCAGCGACTTTCCGCCTCCAGCAACCTTGGTGAGCAGGCTCGGGCAGTTGTCATAGCAACAGTGGCCTCCTTCCAGCCCTGAAATCTTCCCAGGGCTGGGATTGGCCAGTTTCATTCTGATGTCCACACTAGGCCTTGAGCAGTGTGGAGAGGGTTGGGGATGGAGAAGGGACAGGGACGGAAGCTAGTCACTTCCATACGGCCTCACTTGGGTGCAGACAGCACACCTGAGCCCTTGATGGGACTGTATGCCAAGACCTCAGCCACCGCCATCTCTGAGCAGGGCTGGGGATGTTTTCGTGACAGAACTGGAGACAGAGGGCCTGGGCTCCCAGCTACCTTTTCTTTTCCCTCTTAATATGTGTGGATGTTTTGCCTACATGTATGTCTGGGTACCATGTGCATGTCTGGCATCTGTGGAGGCCAGAGGTGGCATCGGACACCCTGGAGCTGGGGTTACAGATGTTTGTGTCTCAGATTGCCCTCTGTGTCCTACTGTCTGTCTGTGTCTCAGTTTGTCTTAGGCAGTGAGGAAGCTGGGTGCAGGGGTGAGGAAGCCGGGTGCAGGGGTGAGGCGATGTGGTCATAGTCATGTGACTCATCAAAGCTGGCGCCAGAGTTACAGGGACAAGGACCGATCACATGACTAGGAGAGTTTCTGGCTTAGAGAGCATGTGTCTGGAGTCATAAGAGGATAGATTTTCATGCAAGACTGTTTAGGTCATGGACCTTCATTAACGTCTCGGAGCCAGGCATCTTTTGTCCCCTAGTGAACCAGGAGCTCAGTAGAGAGACCTGTGGAAAGGGGAAAGGGCAGAGAAACAGGGGGAACACAGCTCTGGGGGCTGCAGAAAGCCAAGCAGAGCCCCTGACCTGGCACAGCCCAGAAGTTAACTGAGCCCAACAGAACCCGAGGGCAAAGTACACTGGCACCTGCCTGGGCTCAGCGCCAGCCGTTGGACGTGGCCACACACTTAACTGCTCTTTCTCCTTTCCAGACTCAGAGGAGCCCGGATTCCACGAGGTCCAATCTGTAGATCCCGGATGCTCACATCCCCCTGAGTACCACACCCCAGCTGCGTGTCAAGGACCAGCAGAGAGGTCACTGAGGGACAGAGCCTATGAATCCAGTTAGTACCCTGCCCCTCAGAGACCCCCTCAGAGACCTCCTCAGAGACCCTGTTGTAACTCTGCCATCTGAAGAAGAGAAACTGAGGCAGAGAGGGGGAGGCTGAGGCCTGTTTCAACCTCCCTTGGGAAAGCGGCAGGCTGTGGGGACAGCATGGGCCCTGAGCACCCTTCCTCGGCTGGCCTCGGTTTCCTCATTTGGCAAGGGTGGGCTTTGCGAGTTGCTGGGGTTCCTGAGCCATGGTCTGTGAGGAATGGGAGGTGGTGTGGACAGGTTGCCTCAGCTACTGTGTGCTGTCGTTCCCGTTAGGGTGGCCAGCTTGAGAGTTGGGCTGAGGACAGAAAGGGGAAGAAGTATTTTTATCACTATCGTTGGCGGAGCCAGGCCTGGATGTGAAATACTGTCAGGTCCACACACTTGGAGACCTCTGGGGGCCTGGGGGGCTGGGAAGATAGCAGGCAGTGTTAGTGCCTCAGAAGCACGAGGGCCTACGTTTGCACGCTAGCGTGTACGTGCAAAGAGGAGCAACGGAAGGGCTGGGGTGTGCGGACCTGCACCGAGGATGTGAGTGCGGGTCACGGAGGCTTTTGTAAGAAACCCTGTCCTTTTCTTAGGAGAATTCAGGCGGAAGATCCTGGTCCTATTTAAAAACTCAGAGGAACAGAAGGGAGAGCAGGTGAGACTCCTTCCCCCGCTATCCTGATCTTCGGGGGACCCCCACGCCCCTTTGCTTCATTTTAAGCCCTGTACTGGCCTCCCCCAGACCTCACTCCCCAGTTCCAAATGCCATCATCCCCCACTGGGTTACACTGTCTAGGCCATAGTTTACCTTTGACCTTCTTGAAGTTAAGGACCTTGCCTCAGTTTCTCTCTTCCTCCCCATAGCAAGCTCATGTCCAGGAGGCAGAGGAAGCTGGAGAAAACTCCACTCCCAAGATGAAGTCACACAGGAAGAAGTCGAATCTCCGGCGGGCCTTTTCCCTCAAGAAACATGGCTCCAAGGATTCCAAGAGAACAGAGGCTTCGGGGACTCCCAGTGCTGCCAGCCCGGAGGCCCGGCTACCCAAGAAGCACGGCTTTCTGCCCACGTGTGTCAGTGGCCACAGAGCTTCCATCTCCGGGGACCCAGGTGAGCAGGCTTCCTGCTGTGGGAAGAGTGGGGGCGGGCAATTTTCAGCAGGACACCCACCAAAAAACTCAGAGTTCCCTCTTCTTAAAAACAAAGGCGTTGCTAGATCTGTGATTGTCTTTAGATGTCTCCAGGGGACACTGACAGAAACAGACCAGGGGACTGTTGGATGGGACGCACTAAAGAATGAGGCCCATTGCTGTGCCCTGGTAGCCTGGTATTATTCCAGTGCCTGCTGTATATACACTAACACAGTACCTTCTCATTTGACCCGGGAGGTCCGTCTTATGATTCCATTTGTCAGCGGGGAAGGTGGAGTTCAGACTGACCGGGCTGTGATTTTGCTGGGGGGGAGCAATGGCCTTGTCCCTATGCTTTTTCAACTGCAGACCGAGGAAGGCAGAGGCCAGAGAGGGAACACTGAGATCCCCTGAGGAGGAGGGCAGGGTCAGGGCCTCCCTAGGACTGGGATAGACGGCAAGTTCATCTCCATTTTCTGTGCAGAAGACCCCGAGTTCCAGAAGCTGGCGGCTGCAGGAGGGGAACCAGCCGGGTCCCCAGAAGCTCCTTTCCGGTCTAGAAGAGTCACACCAGATGAGCAGCCTCTGCCTCTACCAGAGGGAGCCTCGGAATCTAGTCAGTATATCCTGCGCCCACAGAGATAGTTTCTGCCAGCTCCTCTCACACACGATAACCCAGGCTAAGTAGGGATTGCTTCTAGGGGTAGAGAAAGCAGCTGAACCCCGCCTCCAGAGACCTTACAGTGGGGACAGGGACCATCCGTGTGCTCTTTAAACTGGGGCTCCTGGGTGAAGGCCCAGACGAGGCTTTGGGGGCATTAGTCCATTTCACTGCTGTACGCAGTTCCGCCTTGGTCCGACTTGAGCTCCCAACGGCTTGTAATGACCTCCCCGTGGGTTTCTTACATACCTCAGCTCAAACCGGCAACAAGGGCCTGATGACCCAACTGAGTGGTCCTCCTGTTGTGGCAGCTGGTAGCTGGTCACCCCGAGTGCAAGTCTCCATTCCCGACGTTAGGAGCCCTCAGTTTCCCCGAGTGTCAGGTTGGAGCCGAGTGCGGTCACAGATGGAGGGAACATGGATCTTTATCTGGTCAGCTGTACTGCTGTGGCAGGTAGTCTGTCGTGGGCACCAGGTGCCGCAGAGACAGCTTCTCATCCTTCTTCTCTTCCCTCAGAGGAGTCCATCATCCAGAAGTTGGTGGAAGGTCTCCAAGAGGTGGACGACGAGCTAGGAAGGCAGGTGAGTGCCCCTCAAATTCTCTAGGAGGATGCTGGGGCTCATGCACCCTCCTCTGATACCCGTGTCCTCCTTCTCAGTGACCTTGGTTGTGTCCCTGAACCTCGCAGAGCCTCAGCTGTCTCCCCGGCAAAACAGGGATAATTCCTGCTTGACCAGTGCCTGTGTAGAGAACGCCTAAGGCCTGCACGCACGGCAGGTGAAGAGAATGTTGATTTAAGATAACAGGACGCAGGCAGGCTAGGGCGATGGCTCAGCAGTAAGAGCCTGAGTTCAAAGCCCGAGCACACATGTAAAAAAGCCAGACATGGCCTCGTGCCCCTGTAAGCCCAGAGCTGTATGGGGGTGATGGCACACACACCAGAATGTCAGAATGTTCAGTGGCTCCCCAAGCCAAATCCCCAGCACCCCAAGACCTGGCACCGTCCAACCCTTCAGATCCTGCTGCAAGGACACTTTCCGCCATTGCAGCCACGATCCAGTTCTTACAAGCTTGTAGCTTACCTGCCCGTGACCAGCAGTCTCCCCGAGGGCCACAGGCAGGGCCTGTGTGAGAGAGTGAAGGTGCCACAGCTTTCAGCCCCAGGACACCTGCATCTCACCACCTAGTGACCCAGAGACCCTGCAACCATGTGCAGCAGGGAGAAGTTAACACTGAGCACCTCCACCATGGTTGCTGGGAGTGAGGGTCTGAAGACCCCAGCCCTCCCTAAGATGCATCCACACACCCATGGTCTGGGCCTCCTGTCCTTATACCCCGTCAGTGTGCCCCCAAATCTCAAACCACAGGGGACCCAAGTCTTTGTTTTGGGGAGGTCCCCTGTCCCCCAGGAGACCCCGGCTGCCATATCCAGATATGAAGAAAAGGAGAGAGGTGCTAAGCGGCCATTAAATGTTCTGCATGAACTGTCTTGCTTCTACCCCTAATCATTTTGGAGAGGGGATCTGGTCTCCCCCATTTTTATAGCCAAAAAGAGGCTCAGAGGGACACGTTCTGCGTGGAGCAATATGCACGTGACTTCAGTTTTTGCTGTGCCCTGCAGCCGTGGGCCATTCCTGTACAGCGAGAGTGGGCGGTGAAGGGATTTAATGAAGGGGTGCTCGCAAAGGATACTAGGGAGCAGGCTGGGGTGGCAGGGACTCTGCCAGCAGCGTTGACGACCTCCACTCTTGTTCCAGATCCGGCAGTACCCCAGCTTCAGGAACTTTTTCAATCAGTTCTCGGAAGCCTCCCTCAGGAAGCTAGTGGCCACCTTAGAGAGACAGAAGGCCCGCCTCTCAGAGGAAGATGGGAGCCTCGTCAACAGACCCCCACCGTGCGCCTTTGGCTCACTGAACAAGTTTGCTGCCAACCACAGCTGTGCCATCTGCACCCTCATGCAATCCAGAGGCCAATACCAGGGCCACAGTTATGCCCACTTCCTGTCCAGGAAGGCCCAGCAGGTGAGAGTCAGGGGAGGGGCATCACTGGGACACAAGGGACTAGTGGGGTCTTCTGACTTTTCTGATATGCTCAATCAGACTCTAAAGTCTTCTCTCAAAATAACCTTTATTTGTTGTGTGTGGGCACGTGCACACGTACCATGCATGTGAGTGCCATAGCACACATGTGGAGGTCAGGGGTCAACTTGTAGGAGTTGGCCCTCTCCTGCCATGTGGGTCCAGCCTTAGTGGCAAGTGCCTTTACCTGCCGAGCCATCTTTCTGGCTCCTCAGTCAGACTGTTTAGGCTTCAGTCAAATGCCACCTCCTTGCCGCAAACTCCTGAGAGAGTTCTAAACCTCAAGGACAGAATTAAGCGGTAGTCAAATGTCAAAGGACTGGCAGGCAGCCAATGCAGGTGAAGCCAGCAGGTGGCGGATGCAGTGTGGATTATCAGACTTGAGATTGTAGCTGAGATGGAGGGACTGGGGACAATGGGGTATGGTGGGGGAGGGCTGCAAAGGCTAGTGGACCCAGCGTGGGTGTGGATAGAGGCATAGGAAGCTTGCTGTTTGCAGAGTGGGACCTGCTGACTGGCTGTGGCTCTCCCCCTCCCAGGACAACATGAGTCTGGATTGTCAGAGTCCAGACTGAAGGCCGCATCTTATACCCAAGTTCTTCTGGACTAGCCAGAGTCAGCAGCTTTGGCTAGAGACCCAAGGACACTGCAGGATGGCCCGGTTCTGGACTTCCCCAACACACCTGGAGACGAGTGTGGACAACGACCCTCTGTGCAGTTGACACCGCCCGAGACGGCTTTTCTTCCGGGAAGTTGGCCCCAGAGGCCATGTTGGGGGTGGGCAATGGGTAGGGAAGTGGGTTCCATCCACAGAACCTAAGGTGAGGTCGCACCTCTGCAATCCACCATCATGAAGGAGGCTGACTGAGGGTGGCGGTGGCGCACGCCTTTAATCCCAGCTCTTAGGAGGCAAAGGCAGGTGGATCTCTGTGAGTTCGAGGCCAGCCTGGTCTATAAGAGCTAGTTCCAGGACAGGCTCCAAAGCCACAGAGAAACCCTGTCTCAAAAACAAACAACAAACAAAAACCAAAACTGCCATCTGCCAGATCCAGCTTTCAATGAGTCTTAGCTGGGGCATGTGTGTGTTGTCTGTGTGTGTGTGTG
>NW_026067892.1:2308090-2314555 GCF_014885135.2 Alexandromys fortis | reverse complement strand
AGAGAGAGAGAGAGGAAGAGAGCAGAGATGGGAGGTGGGCAAGGCCCACCTTTTAAAAGGGGACCTAGCAAATGTGCACAGCAGGTTCTCTTAGTGGCTGCAGCTGAGGGTCCAGCCTGTCAGGACCTCAAGGGCAGGCCAGTGCAGATGCCTGAATACTAACACCCACAGACCTGCCCGCCTGCCTGCCTGTCTGTATATCTCTGTGTGTGTGTTTATCTGTCTGCCTGCCTGTGTGTGTGTGTGTGTCCGCCTGTTTGCCTGTCTCTGGTGTCTATCTGTCTGTCTGCCTGCGTCTGTATCTTTGTGGGTGTGCGGGGGAGGGTGTGTGGGTATAGGTCAGAGGTCAACCCCAGATATCCTGCTCCAGTTCCATCTACCTTGTTTTCCAGACAAGGTCTGTCACTGGCGTGGGACTCACCAAGTAGGTTTGTGTAATGTTGAGAGCCCCAGGGATCCACCGTTTCTGCCTCTCCAGTGCTGACGTCACAAGCGTGTGCCACCACACCCCACCATAAATGAGTCTTTGTTTTAAAAAATAATTTTTTTAGTTCAGTCTCCAACCCAAAAAATGTACATGCATTCAAATAGCTGGGTCTCTGTAATATGTCCTTTACTCTGTTGGCCAAATAGTGTTTAATGCTCCTGGATTCATGAATGACCCCTGTGGACTCTGCAGGAGCCTGGGGTGAACTGGAGATTGGGGGAACCCCTGATCTGCCAGAATCCTATCAGCCCTTGTGAAGATTCTGAACATATCTAGTGTTATTTCTATAATTATTTTATTGTATGGAGACAATGACTCACTGTGTAGCCCAGGCTACCCTCTTGAGTACTACACCTGGTCTACTTTATCATGGTCACATCCGAGGTCGAGGAGGGCGTCAAGCAAAGGTGTGCACCGTTCCAGCGCTGGCCCGGGACATGCAGCCTTCATCCTGTCCTGCACTCTGGGGGCGTGATGAGAAGCTCCGAGCTGGTGGCTATGAAGTGTCTTGAGATGGTTTCTCTTGTGATTGTGTCTATTTGCACAACTGTGAGGTGTGGGTGCAAAAGGCCCTGCATCCAGGTGCAGCCGGTCAGTGACTCAGATGGGCAGTTTGTCAGGCCACTGACTCCCTGGGCCGCCAGCAGGAAGGTGTGGCCGTGAGCATTAAAGCCTGGATGGCAGACGGAGTCTGGGAGTCTCGTCAGCTTGGAGACTATCAGTAGCCACATCAGGTTCTTGGCAAGCACTACAGGCTGGAGACAGCGTGAGGTGGGGAGGCCTGGACTCTCAGGCAGGGCGGCCTCACGCCCGAGGCATCCTTTCAGGAAGTCCAACTAAAACCATCCTTTTTTTTTATTGCTTCAAAGTGTTTTTATTGGCACTTGGTGACCTCTTTATAGATTTATTTAGGCAGTATTCAGGGATGTGTCACTGATGTGCAAGAACTAAGTTTTGAAATGAGGGTCAGGAACCTTTTGTGCATAATTTATTTTTCTTTATTATTTTTATTATTAAGACAATCTCATACTGGCCAGGCTGGCCTTGAATTTGCGGCACTTCAGCTCTGCCTAATAATAGCTGGGATTACAGGTGTGTGCCGTCACACCCAACCGTACACAGTTTCTTTTTATCTATTTAAGGTTTGGCTTTTATTTTAAATTATGCATGTGTGGGTTTGTGCACATGAGTGCAGCGCCCTCAGAGGCCAGAAGGGGGCACTGTATCTCATGGTGCTGGGGTTGCTGGTGACTGCTAGCTGCCTGATGTGGCAGTTTCTCATCGGCAGCGACAACCTTCCGGGTGTGGAGGGTTTGGTATGAGTTTCTGATGCTGGCATCCAAGTCTCATTTTTGTACTGTGTTGTTTGAGCTAATAAAGATACTGACTTTCTCAGAGAGTGAGTTGGGTCTTTCCTGGGAAGCCTGATGACCACCCCTTTGCTCTATGCAGTGCAAACAAAATGGCTGCCCCCCCCCCCCCCCCCCCCCGTCCCATCCAGTAGATGCAAGATGGCCACCACCCTGCCCCATCCAGGACAATCAGAGGCCACTTGATAGGGGGGCCAGGCTCCCTGTGCTTGCCCTGTGTTCTCTCTGGATATTTCTCAGGTGATCCATCTATTGTGTGACACCGTGATGGCACAGTAACAAAGGGGTCATAGGTCAGGTGGTCAGGAGCCCCAAGCTTCCCATCTGCAAGGTCAGGAACAAGACACCTCCCTCCTGACTTGACTCGCTACAACCCTGTGAATGTCAGGGCCACTGAACTGAGGCATTAGACAGGGGAGGCAGGGAGAGGAGGTCATGAAGGGGAGAGAAGCGGGGTGGGGGCAGGGAAGAGGAGGTCAAGTAGGGGAGAGACGGAGAGACGGGGGAGGGGGGGCGGGAAAGAGGAGGTCAAGAAGGGGAGGGGGGGCGGGAAGAGGAGGTCAAGAAGGGGAGAGAAGCGGGGTGGTAGCAGCAGACCAAGAGAAAAGCCACGGACTAAAAGGCCAAAGTTCACCTGGACCAAGAGGAGACAGAGCCAATATGGCTGGGTTATTTAGGAATCAAAGAATCTGGGGCCAGGAGAGTGATGCTCATGGACTGGAGAGGTTGGGATGGGGGATGTCAGCCAGGAAGACTCTGTGACAGGTCCTTGTGAGTAGGGACCAAGGGAAAGACCAGGTTCCACTCTGATGTTAGATAGGCACTTGCGCTAGCTATTTGTCCCGGTTTTCTTTGAGACCCAACAGTATCCGGTCTGAGTTCAGCTTGGGCTAAATTAGACCTGGTCTGCAAACAAAAAAGGGCCAGCACACCTTTGATCCCAGCACTCACAAGGCAGAAGAGGGTGGATCTCTGTGAGTTCAAGGCCAGCCTGGTCTACTTAGTAAGTTCCAGGCAAGCTTAGACTACGTTATAAGACCCTGTGTTTAAAGGAAACACAAACAAATGAGGGGAAGAAGGGATTAAAAGAGACTAATTAAAGTTACCAGAGACAGCAAATGAAAACACGGGCCACCCAGCAAATTTGAATTTCAGGTAAATGGTTGTAAGTTGGGCACACACTGCCTTGAAAACAACTGGTCAGCGTTTACCTGAGATTTTCAGTCACAAGGTGCCCTGTGTTTCACCCGCCAATCCTGGAACTAGTACAAAGGTCTCTCTTCATTAGTTCAAAACAGGAGACATTGGGGGAGGCAGTGGTGGGGAAGAGACAGAAATCTTTAATAATAATAAAAAAAAAAAAAACAGGAGACGTTAACCCAAGCCAAGAGAATCTATTATAAGGGGTTCAGGATCCTTGGGACAATGGTGACATTGGAAGGCTTGATATTCTCGCTCTGAGGGAAGACAGTTGTTAATGGGGGCTGCGTGCCCTGGTGCCAGGGAACTGGCATTTCTGGGTTGAGATGGACGCTCCTGTAGATGAAGGTCCTCACACTTAGATGAAAGTTGTGCCGTGGGGACTTGGGGCCACACACCAACCTCCAGGTCCCGTCCCTCATGGCTTACACTACTACTAGATCAGCCAGAGTAGCCCTGGCGACATCAGGGATCTTCATTTTATGTTGGCTGTGGGTGGGTGGTAAGGAGGCTATCACATCTGAGACAGTCTTATGTAGCTCAGGCTAGTCCCTAACTCACTAGGATAGCACTGAACTCCTGTCCCTTAGAGTTGAGCCACCACGTCCCCCTCTGGACCTTGATTCTTCGTTAGCCTTTCAAAAACCCATTTTCCCCCTGAGATGTCTGTTTAGGCTCCTCCAAGGGCTTCTTGTCTGCTGACCTTTACCCCTGGGTCCTCAGTGGCCAAGTCCAGCTTGCAGCTGAGCAAGCATCAGCCCTGGCTCTAGCTTTTGCATTTGAGTATTTGTTAAGCAAATGCTGCTGGAGCCTGTGGGCAGCCTGGGCCTCCTTTTTGGGCCTGGTTGAGGTGCTTTCCTTTATAGGGGGCCATGGGGCACATCTTCTGCTAGAAAAGCTGGAAATGTTGAGGCTTATAGTGAGACCCATCCTCGGATCCTAGCCAGAGTGACTCCACCTTGTACCAAGCCTTCAGCAAGTCAAACCATCCTACCCATGGTCAGTGTTTGCAGAGACCAAGAGACTCAGAGAATGCAGGCAAGCATGCAGCCCCAAAGTAGCCAGAGTCTGGTGACTCTGTGGTTCACTTCAGCCAGGCCAGGACCATCTGGACTGCGTCAGCTTGAGGTAGTGTTTCTTAGGTCTCAAACCGGGGTCAAAGGGCTGAGATGCCCAGACCTGGCCACCAGGATCTCCCAGCATTCCTCAGTCCCTACCTATTTCAGGGTCGTCCTGGTGGGCATACCCTGTCCCTGCCCTGAACACTCTGCCCAGGAGCTGGGCTACCCTTCCCCTGGTTGCTCTTCTCTATGTAGTCCAGTCATTTGGGCTACTTGGTCCTTTTACCCTTTTCCCTTGTGGCCTCTTGGCTCCAGGATTTCCCTCTCCCCTCCCTCATATCCTCTGTCGGCTTGGAATAAGGTCGTGTTCGCTCTGGACTCTTCCAGACTCCTCTGGCTGTTTCCTCCTGTGTATCTACTATAACCGTCTCCTCTGTCATATCTAGGAGCGGCCGTGTCCTCTTTATTTCTTTTTCTCATTCTGCGCTCTCATGGGGTCTGCATCAGTTCTTCTGGAGATTCAGAGTCGGAGAGCTACAGCTATGTTTAAGTTTAAGTTACTGTGTTGAAAGCAGAACAAGAATGCCTCTGACCTGCAAGTCCCACTTGCCCGAGGACAGACAACTTCCTGAAATGCTGGGCTGCTGTGCCTGTAAGATAACAAGCCACTGCTTTCCTTCTGCAGACAAGGTTGGTTGCCCCAACCACACAGGATGTGCTTGATCATACATAGGTGGGAGGTATGTAGGCAGGAAGTACGTCAGGGTGTATGCTTACCTCTGATTGGACGAAGGCACGATGTACATAGCCTTGTGGCTTTTGCCTTTATAGACATGGGACTAATAGTCATTCTCTGAAAATTCCGGGTATGGACCTGGCCGAGATCCACCATCCTGGCCTGTTTTTAACAAAGCCTCCTTCCCAGCACTGGGGAGGCAGAGGCAGACAGATCTCTGAGTTTGAGGCCAGCCTGGTTCAGGACAGGTTCCAAAGCTACAGAGAAACCCTGTCTCGAAAAACCAAAACCAATCAAACAAAATAATACTAAAATAAAGCTTGCTTCAATTTTAACTCAAAAATTGTGGTAGTGATCTTATTCTTGACCAGCCGGATTAACAAGAGCCACCCCACAGGAGTCGAACACCTCTGGTATGCAGTTCTCCAAAGTAACCCCTTTTCTCAACTCACCGTTACCCCTCAAGAACTTGAACAAGCCATTTTGGGGCTGCTGTACTATGCCAGCTTGAGAGCAGATGTTTAATTTTACATGTCCCCAGAGCATCACCCACGGAGGCTGGAGATGTCTTCCTCGTGGCTCACTGTCATAGCCGTGTGAAGGACACTCCACCCTCACTGGTATGGGGGGGGGGACATTTCGTCCTTGACATTCTCCCCGGACTCCAAGACTGGGAAAGCCTGCAACTGCTGGTCTGCATGGCTGAGCCTTACAATTCCAGGGGGGATGGAAAATCTCTGGAGCCCAGAATGCTGCTCAGGCCCCTCCCTGGTGGGCAGGAGACTCCTCAGGCAGGGAAACAGACATGGGGAGGGGGAGCAGACCTTCTGCAGCGCTGGATGGCTGAGAGCAACCCCCTGGTCCCAACTGGCCCGCCTTGGGCGGGAAGCTGGACTCGGACTCCAGGTACTGGGGTCTCTCCTGCATCAGTCAGCCTAGGTGCTCTGTCCAACCACTCCCTAGGAAAGGAGAAAGAATCATTTTGAGAGCCTGTTCCTAGGACATCCTGACCGCAGTTCCCCTCAGGCCTCTTTCCAGCGTTCCCTCTGCTACACTTGCTCAAAATCAGGGATCTAGGATTGTCCCAAAAGCCAGTTAAGGGGTTCACTTTATTATCCCAGACCCCTTAGCTATTCTGCAAAGGAGATCCCTCATGAGGAAGTGATTAAAAAGGTGTTTGAAATATTATTCAGTTTATAAACGATCAATTGGTAGTTGTTTTCCAGGAGGTGGGGTGGTCTCCAGACTGCTCAGTTCAGTTGTGTGGTTAGCCTACTGCTCTGGGTATGGGCGCAGATGGATCACAGATGCGCGGGTGGATCACAGACACGCGGGTACCCTTTGGAGGTCATCTGTGCACTTCTCTTCAGCACTCTTCATTTTATTTATTTTGAGAGAGAATTGTTTTGGTTTTGTTTTGTTTTTAAAGACAGGGTTTCTCTGTATAGCCCTAGCTGTCCTGGAACTAACTCTTGTAGACCTGGCTGGTCTGGAACTCATGTAGAGGTAGAGATCCACCTGCCTCTGACTCTCAAGTGCTGGGATTAAAGGGTGTGCCACCACCTCCACCAGCGTCCCAACTTGCTCGCTGCGCTCTCTCTCTCTCTCGCT
>NW_026067892.1:2299865-2307815 GCF_014885135.2 Alexandromys fortis | reverse complement strand
CACACACACACACACACACACACACCTGCTTCCACTTCCCAGGTGCTGGGGTTAAAGGCCTGTACCACGCCTGGCTCCCAGCTGTTCTCTAGAGCTGACTGTGGCTGTACCAGGAAGAAATGGGAGTCGAGGACATTGCTCAGGTCGATACACACTCATCTGGAGAGGCAGGGACACCCTGGCGGACACCCAGAGGGACTCCTTACCTCAGGGCAGCTGTATTCTTGGATCCGACTGGGATGAGGTTTGTAGGTGACCCAAACTGTCTTGGAAGTGGAGAGTACAGGAAAGTCCAGTGGACAAGGAGCAGACCTGGATTCCAGAAGCCCAGGACGCATGCGTGAGGGGGAAAAAGAAGAGCAATTAGAGTTCCAAACTCTACTCTCACCTGCGGTGTGGCCCCAGGGTAGTCGCTTGCTCTCTCTGGAAAATTACAAGATCCTGCCAAGCCCACCTCAGAGTTAAACTCGGTGTTTAGCCCTGAACCTTCACAAATAGGTTTTGTTGTTTTTCATTTAAATGTTATATTTAGGCTGGGCAGTGGTAACGCATGCCTTTAATCCCAGCACTTCGGAGGCCAGCCTGGCTTACAAGAGCTAGTTCCAGGACAGGCTCCAAAGCTACAGAGAAACCCTGTCTCAAAAACAACAGCAACAAAAAGTTATATTTATTTCTTTACATGGTGACAAAGTTCCTTATTCAAGGGTCCCAACTGGACCCAAGGGGGTTTTCTCCAGCTCCTGGCTAACATTGCTGTGGATGGAGCATCCACAGAAGGGACTCTGAACGTCGGCCCTCACCCATCCGGTACATGCCGCCCTCTCTGCAGTCAGTCATGAGTAGATGGGTCCAGCGACTATGTGAGAAGAGGAGCTACTTGGCGCTTGAATAAAATACACATTCATGAACCCAAGAGGGACGTGAAAGAAAAGTCTAGGACTAGTAAGATGGCTCGGTGGGTAGAGGCTTGTACCCCCAAGTCTGTCAGCCTGCATTCAATCCCAGGGACCCAAAGATGGAAGGTCAGAGCCAATGCCACAACGTTGTTCTTTGATCTCTGTGGCATATACTCATATATGTGCCCAAACACAAACAGAAAGGAAATAAATGTCAAAACAAAAATTTAATTTCTACTGAATGGACTAAAGGATGGCCACAAGCAACGTCCTGTTGGTACAGGTAAGGTGTTTGTTGTCAGAAGAAGACGTGAGCCAGGCATGTTGTCATGTGCTTATAATTCCAGGACTCGAGAGCTAGAAGCAGGAGGGGGTCAAGAGTTCAAAAGTCAGCTTTAGCTGCACACTGAGTCTGAGGCCAGCCTGGTCTACATAGTGAGTTTTAGGACAGTCAGCGCAACTCTGCTCAAAAAAAAAAAAAAAAAAAAGGACCAACAGAAACCAGCAGCTGAGCAATAGCGCAAACCTCCAGGACCCCGTCCTGACACTTGCTGTTTTCTGGATGCTTTCCCGTTCACTGGGTGGCTTGCGCTGTACCCTCAGCGGCTTATGAGCCGGGTCACCCCTGTTTTTCAGGTCAGAAGATGGAGACTCGGAGAGCCCTGATGTCCTAACTAAGCTCCAAGCCTGCCCAGCAGAGGAGAACTTTCTGTCTCAGACACTTACTGCAGCTTGCTGGCTGGCTTCTTGGAGCGAGGGTTTCTCTGGAAGAACTCTCTGGTGGCCTTTGTCTTCTGTTTCTTCTTGAACATCTTGTCTGCCCTGTTTGAATCCACAGCAGGACTGTCCCTAGGCAAAGAAGCAAGGAGGTGGTTTGTTATGGCCTGAACAGTGTCTGTCACCACAGAGTCCTGCCCCAGCTCAGGAGACCCCCAGCGGCATTGGCCAAGGTTGGCGTTCCCCAGCAAACATCCCTGATTATCATTAACTATTTATCTGAACAATACCAGGCCAAGAGGGAAACAGAACCCACACTTATACCTACTAAATGTAGACACGAAGAGGTTAAAATCACACAAACACAATATATACTTTATATATTTTAATTTACACAAACTGTGATTTTTTTTTAAGATTTTCTTTTTTTTTTTGTATGTGTATGTGTGTCTACATGTAAGTATGCATACACAGAGATGAAAAGAGGGCTTCAGATCCCTTGGAGTTAGAGGTCTAGGCTGCTGTGAGCTGCCCAGTGCCCGGGACCGGAACTTAGGCCAGATCCTCTGCAAGAACGGTTTGTGTTCCCATCCACCATCTCTCCAGACACACACACACACACACACACACACACACACACACACACACACACACAGAGTTGTAGAGATGAAAGTATACATAATGGGGAAGCAGGTACATCTTAATAAACTTCAGAAGAGAGATTTGAGCGCTCATCACACCGTCAGGGGTCACCTAAGGTGCTGTTAGACTTTTCCAACCCTGGCTTCACCCAAAACGAGACCCTGGGCCAGGAGTGCATTCACTCCCATTGCCCTAGAACAGAGTGCACCCAGTGTGCGCAGGAGGGAGGCAGAGGGATGGCATCACCCCATCAACAGGCACGTTCCACATAGCCCCTCACTGGGGAGAAGAGGGCACAAAGGGTAAATTATTGTCCCACAGACAAGAAGAGCCGGTGGGGCCTAGGCAGTCATAAGGGTGGAAACCTCACTTAGCTGGCCCCCTCCCCTGAGCAAAGGCGAGAACATGTCCTGGGGAACTTACACCAGAGGCTTGTGGAGGGCTTGCTTCCTGGTGCCCGGTGCTGCCAAGCTGGTCAGCTGTGGAGAGGCAGGAGGCCCTGCAGCCGGAGTGAACACACAAGGAGGAGTGAGGTGACAGGAGGGGGTACTGGGTCACTTTGCAGAGATACCAGACGTTATGACACAGCACACTTTTAATCCCAGCACTCAGGAATCAGAGGCAGGTGGATCTCTGTGAACTTGTGGCCAGTCTGGTCTACAGAGTGAGTTCCAGGATAGCCAGAGACAAAATAGTGAGAAGCCATTGTCAAGAAAACCAATTTTTAGAGGTATTTTTTTTGTTCTCTGGTTTTTTACAAACAGGGTTTCTCTGTGTAACAGTCCTGGCTATCTGGGAATTCACTTTGTAGACCAGGCTGGCCTCGAACTCACAGAGATCCTCCTGCCTCTGCCTCCCAAGTGCTGTGATTAAAGGTGTACACCACCACACTTAGCAAACATAATTTTCTTAACTTTTTAAAAAATTTTATGTGTATGTGTGTTTTGCCTACATGTATGACTGTTATGAATATTTAAGTATGTGAAGGCATGTTGCATTTGTTTAACAATGTAAGGATGTGTGTTTAGTTATGGAAAGCTGTGTTACTTTGCCTGCCCAAGGCACCTGGTTGGTCTGATAAAAAGTTTAACGGCCAATAGTGAGGCAGGAGAGGAATAGGCGGGGCTTCCAGGTAGAGAGAATAAATAGGATAGAAAAAAAAGGAGAGAATGAAGGCAAAGAGAGGGAGATGCCAGGGCAAGAAGCTAGGGAGCCGCCAGACAGAAGCAGTGAAAGTAGACATATAGAAGAAAAGTAAAAGGCTGGAGAGATGGCTCAGTGGTTAAGAGCACTGACTCTTCTTCCAGAGGTCCTGAGTTCAATTCCAGCAACCACATGGTGGCTCACAGCCATCTGTAATGAGATCTGGTGCCCTCTTCAGGGGTGCAGGTACACATGCAGGCAGAGTATTGTATTCATAATAAATAAATCTATAAAAAAAAAAGAAAAAAAGCCCCAAGGCAGAAGGTAGATAAAGAGAAACAGGCTAATTTAAGTTAAAAGAGCTAGCCAGTATTGAGCCTAAGCTAGGCTGAGCATGCATAACTCAGAAGTCTCCATGACATGATTTGGGAGCTGGTTGGTGGCCCTAAAAGGCCTGGTATATATGTCTGTGTGCAGTGAAACAGAGGCCAGACACTGTGTGGGTGCTGGAAGAGGAGCCCGTGGTCCTGAGCGCTGAGCCATCTCTCCAGTCTCTGGAAAGATTTTTAAATCTTAAAAACAACAGCAAAAGAGACTGTTGGGACCATTTGGAGTCCTGGCCTCCAGCTGCTCTTCCCTGCTAGAGATCTTTACTTTCCTTCTGATTTGAGTTACTGAAAGCTGTGTCAAAGTTGTTTACCAGCTCTGCTTCACGAGCACTTGTTGCCTTGCCTTGAGGATCAGAGGATAAGGTTTTCACCTGTTGGCCCACCTGACTGTGTTGGGTAGATAAGCCTCCTTGGTGCTATGGAATAAAGGGCTTCTTACCATTGACTAGAGGTCCGTGTCTCTCTGTCTGTGTGTGTGTCTTTGTGTGTTTCAACCTCCAGCCCCTTGCCCGAAGCTTGGGAACGGTATGGTAGTGCATAGAGCGCAGACGGGCGTTGTGCGCTGCAGAGACTCATCAAGATGGTTCAAGACATAAAAGCACCAAGCCTGACAGAGGCAGTTCCGTCCTTGGGACCCTTGTGATTGAAGAAGGGTGTCAACTCCCCCAAGCAGTCGTCCACACATGTACTGTGGGAGGCATCTCACTAGACCCAACAAATAAAAACACAAAATACACGCATGCATGTTCACATGTGTGAACATTTCAAAGGGTTAATAAAAGTATTTTAAAATAATAAGGAAATGAGCTGGGCGGTGGTGCCGCACGCCTTTAATCCCTGTACTCAGGAGGCAGAGGCAGGCAGATCTCTGTAAATTCAAGGCCAGCCTGGCCTACAAGAGCTAGTTCCAGGACAGGCTCCAAAGCTACAGAGAAACCCTGTCTTGAAAAGCTAATAATAATAATAATAATAATAATAATAATAATAATAATAATAATAATGATGAAACATGTGAACAGTAGAATCAGCAAAGAGTGCTCTCCTCAAGGGTAAGATCCAAGGGGATCTGGTGGAGACCCAGGGCAGCAGCTGTGGATGGCAGACCATGCTGGCTCCTGCGGTGACATCAGAGGCTTTCCTGAATGTGCTGTGCTAGAATTTCATAATGAATTCCCAGGGTTGAGGCCTGAACATCTACCTGTGCGAGTAAGCAGGCCTTCATCTTGAAATGGAGAGTATTAATAGGACCACTATTGTGTGTGTGTGTGTGTGTGTGTGCATGCGTGTGTGCACTGAGTGAGTGTTAGTGTGGAGGTGGGCGCTGGGTGTATATATATATAATGTGCATTGGTGTTTTGCCTGTATGTTTGTCTGTGTGAGAGCGTCAGGTCCCCTGCAACTAGAGTTACAGATGGCTGTGAGCTGACATGTGGGTGCTGGGAACCGAAACCAGGTCCCCTGGAAGAACAGTCAGTGTTCTTAAGCAGGAGCCATCTCTCCAGCCTCTCAATTAGATTTTTTAGAGAGACTCACAGATCTGCCTAGGCTCACCAGCCAGGGTCTCCATGGATCTGCCTACCTTCGTGGCCCCAGTGCTAGCTACAGGCGTCTGCTGCTGTACACAGACTTTATGTGGGTTCTGGGGATCAAACTTGGGTCCTCGTGTGTTTACGTTTGTTGGTTAAACATTGTATAAATTGTGTGAGTTCTAAATATAGATGGTTTATTATAGTGAGGCCTTTAATATCAATATTAACCTTATTAATATTTATTTAATTAATATTAATTAATCAAAATTAATTAATTTGGTTTTTGAGAAAGGGTTTCTCTGTATAGTCTTGGCTGTCCTGGAACTTGATCTGTAACCCAGGCTGGCCTCGAACTCAGATATTTGCCTGCTTCTGCCTCTTGAGTGCTGGGATTAAAGGCATGCACCACCATTGCCTGGTTTATTTCTTTAAGATTTATTTTATTTTATCCAGTCAATGGTGGTGCATGCCTTTAATTAACTAACTGGTGTTTCTCAGTTCTACACTGTTAAGTGCTAGTCTCAAGGGACAGAGCAGGGAGACTCATACCTGTGGGTCGCTCTGGGCTGGGCTCCTCCACGGGTGGCAGGGCAGGTGGTGTTGAAGGACCTGAGGGCAGAAGTCTGGAGGCTGCCCCTGCTGCTGTGGCTGCCTGGGGATGTCTGAGCAGCAGTCCAGAACAATGAGGGGATTCAGGTGATGATTCAGGCACTGAGGATCCAGCCTCTGAGCTGTGCGCGTCTGCCGCTGAGTCTGAGGTGTGCGACACTGGTGGCAGGCTTTTTGTGCCTCGGTTGTCGTCAGCGGCCGAGTCCGGTTGACAGCCATCCTTCACTCCTTCCTTCAGGCTTGGGGTTTGAGGATTCACTGGGTCAGTGTCCCTGGGGTCAGTGGGCAGCCCGGGACTCATTTCCGGGCATGGCTGGGATGGGGCCGACGGTGATGCCGGTGACTGCTTAGATGAGGAGCCCCCTGGTGACTCCACAACCCCGCTGGTCCTGGATTCGGGTGTCTGCACTGATGGGGAAGCTGGAGAATGGCCATCCGTCCTGTCCTCTTGGGGAGCCCCCTGAGCATGGGGTAGTGAGGAGTCTTCAAGCTGGTCCCGCTGAGCTGGGGGCTCGTGGCCAAGGGCAACCTCTATCTGGCAGTACACTTCCACCCTGGGGAAAATCACTCTCTTGCTGGGGGAGTCGAGGTAGGCAGCGTCTAGGAGAAACAGCACAGCAGATCTGATATGCTCATAGTCTATTACGGGGGTGTGAGCGAAATCTGTATAAATATGATACAGGGCCAGCCATGGTGGCACACGGTTAGCCCCAGCACTCAGGAGCTGAGCAGAGAAGACCGTGAGGACAAATGAAGGAGGATTTGGACATAAGGAGGTGGGGAAGGTGGGGTTCGTAGAAGGGCTCCAGGAAACTTCTGGGTTTTTTTTTTTTCTTCTTTAAAATAAGGTTTCATGTAGTCCAGGTTGGTCTGGCCTCAAACTTACTATATAGCCAAGGATGACCCTGAACTTCTGATTCCGCCCCCCGCCACCGCTCCCAACTCCCCAGTTCTGGGATTATCTCATGTGCCACACTGCCAGGTTTATGAATACTGGAAATTAAATTTAGATTTTTATGTATGCTAGGCCAGCACTCAGCCCCAGCCTCTCCAGAAAACCTTGGGGATGAGGGATGGCGCATGTGTAGGAGGGAGTGGGGGGTTGGAGGGCTGCTGGTCACAGCTCGGTGCAGACTGGCCTCCTCCAGCTCCTGCGTCTTGTTTTCCACACCACGCGGGCAGCCAGCCGGGCCAGCAGCTTTCCAGCTGCGGGAGTAACTGTGTGGGTGAGAGCTTTTGCAGGGGAGGGAGGAGAGAAAGGGGGCGGGGTCCAGGGTGGCACTATTCTGTGTGCGATGACTGCCTCCCCCGCAACAAGCAGGGAGTAATCTGAGTGCTTCCAAGTGGCGGGTGGGGACTCATGGTGTGGCTCTGGGTACCAGAAGGAATTTCTCAGTAGCTCCTGATCACATCCGGTGGTAGAAGAAAAATCCAAGAGGCCTTGCGTGAGGAATTGGAAGGAACTCACGCGTGGGCGCTGGCGCCACCTGGTGGGTGATGCGCGCGCATCACAGGGCGCCTGGGAAGAACCCGGGCAGGGGACAGGTAGGTGCAGGGGGTGTACCCTGAGCTAAGGAAATGGAGTTGCCTCCAAATAAGTGTCAAATGATAGGATCTTCCTGACCTCAAGTCCCTGACAAATGCCATCACCCAGGAGAGAGTGAATGGTTCCCCAGATTCTGGCCAAGGGATCCTGGCCAGCCCCTCATCCTCCAGGCTCTAGGAGACACAGGGTGTGACTCAGATGTAAACCACCATGGATGTACCTTCCACTCTCATAGTAAACCTCTAGGGTGGTCCCTGCCACTGCCCCCCCCACAGATGGGGAAACTGAGGCCCCAAGAGACTCACTACTGCTCCATAGCACGAAGGTGTCAAGAGCTGGGGTACAAGCCCTTCTTTACAAAACTGGCAACAAGACTTTACAAAACTGGCAACTAGAGCTGAAGTGATTTTTCCTAGGACTCACAGCTCCAGGGTGGGGGTGGGAACTCCTTGCCTCCAAAACCCAGGATGCGCTCGCTC
>NW_026067892.1:2291213-2299534 GCF_014885135.2 Alexandromys fortis | reverse complement strand
TTTTTGAGACAGGGTTTCTCTGTGGCTTTGGAGCCTGTCCTGGAACTAGCTCTGTAGACCAGGCTGGCCTCGAACTCACAGAGATCCACCTGCCTCTGCCTCCCGAGTGCTGGGATTAAAGGCGTGCGCCACCATCGCCGGCTTCCCAAAGTATTTTTTTTAAGTCACAGAGATGTATAGCCTTGTCAGAATAAGGCATGCTGGGAACTTAGAGCCAAGTGAGACTGGGATAGAAAATTACACAACGTCCCTGAAGATCACAGGGAGGAAGGCTGGGCCAGCAGTAGGTGAGCGCCCCTTTGCCCTGGACTTCCTCCAGAGTTAGCCCTGAGTACAGACAGGCCTTTCCTCTCTCTCTCTCTCTCTCTCTCTCCCCAAAGACGCTCGCCACACCTTCGTGGAGTTTGAGCATTTGTCTCTGTTCATCTGACACAGACTAGAGGAGACAGGGGTTGGGTCCAGACCCGCTAAGGTTAATGGTTCTCCCCTGTGATCAGCTGTGACTAGTCACACCTACTTGAGACAGGGTCCTGAGCTGCCCAGGCTGGCCTGGACAAAGCTGTGTAGTCAAGGATGACCTTGAACTTCTGACCCTCCAGCCTTCTCCACCACTCCTGTTTTACACAGTGCTGGGGGATCGAACCAGGGCTTTGAGCATGCCAGGCAAGCACTCTACGACTCTCACCTTTTTTTTAATTCCATAAACGTTTTAGAAACACTCTGAACACTGTCCCACATGTCACCCCACGGCCACTGTGGGCTGTCTAGGGCAGCGTAGGCTGCTGGGTCTCCTCGTGCCCATCTTTCTCAGCGACAGCTATGGGACACTCCTCTACCCAGAATTCCATTCCCTCTCCTGCCGCCCTCCTTGCCCTCCCTTCCTCAGGCTCCAGCTACTCACTCAGCCTCCGCAGGTATGAAACGGCGTCGTCATAGCCCCGATAGTAGTAATCCTGCAGGATCTAGGTGGTGACACAGGAGAATGAACGAGGGTCACTGTCCCCACCCACAGCCATGTTCTACAGGCTGACACCAAACCCCTCCTACGCTGTCTCCGAGGAGGGCTGAATTGCAAACATTTTGGTCATTGCTGACCACAGATTCTGCCCCAGAATTTTGTTTGTTTTGAGATCGGATGGCAAGTAGCTCAGGTTAACCCCAAACTCCCTATGTAGCTAAGGATGACCTTAAATTCCTGACCCACCTGCCTCTACCTCCCCAGGACTGGGATTACAGACTTGGATCAGTTTCTGCAGCGCTGGGGATCAAACCCAGGGCTTCAAGCATGCTAGGTGAGCCCTCTATCAACTGGGCCACATCTTCAGCCCTGTTTGTCTTTTAGCAATCCGTTAGTAACGGCAAAGGCCCAGGGAACCCTTTGAGAGGGTCGCCTCTGATCTGGACCCCACCCGGACCCTCCTGTCTCTCACCACCAGGTCTGGCGGGAAGAGCGCATGTGTCATGCGGGTGATGTTCTCCAGGGAGAACTGGAAGGAGAAGTTGAACATTCGGAAGTCATGAAAGATGGCCGGGCAGTCTCTCGGACAGATGTCCTGCTGGCTGCTGAAGGTGGAGATGGTAATGGAGTCGGTCCAGAAGGCGCAGGGCTGCATGCTCGTGAAGCCACCGTCGATGTACCGCTGCAGGGACAAACAGACGCTCAATCAGAGAGGACATGGGGGCTGAGGTCCCCAAGAGAAGTAGTGGGTGGTGTGGAACGAGGTCCCTTGCTGTGTCCACAGTGGCCTCAGGACTCCTAATTTAATGCTCTGACCCTGGACTTTCTCTCTCTGCCATCTTGGTGGTACTGGCCTCTGGGTGGTGTGTCCATCTTCCTGATGACTCAGGAGCAAGCCCCTCCCACAGCCTCACAGTGCACCACTTCTGGCCCCAGGGGTGGGGTGGGGCTCCTGCTGGTTTCCTTACCTAGGAACTGAACGGGAGATGACAGTACAGAGGCTCTGTACCCCATGGGAGCCAGAAGAAAGCTTGCTGACAGAGCATAATGTCTGGACCAGGGCTTACAACCCCGCTACTCAGACTGTAGCAGGAGACTGGTCGCTGGTCACCCTGAGGCCAGCCAGAGGCACAGGATCTTGGCCTGCCCAGATCTACTGAAGCACAGTCCTGTTATCTTAGGACTCCTCTGGGTTAATCACGGGCACAGGGAAGCCTGCAACCACTGGCCCAGATGGCCCCGAAGGCTTCCTCACTCAGGGTCTCGGGTCCTGTGTTCTGGTGCCTGTTTCTGTCTTCTGGGGAACACGGAAAGTCTTGGAACCCCGACTTGCTGGGTGCTCTACAGGGTGGAGTGGGTGGTCTAGAGAGGAGGCTCCCCTTAAGAACCCAGGCGTCCATCTACTTAGGAACTCTGACTAGAAAAGCTTCCTCCCCTCAGATGCCGCAGGACTCAGCTCACTCTCACTTACCTCACCTCGGTATGTCGGGGGAATGAAGCCGCAGTACACAGGAACGAAGCAGCTGCAGTACAGGGCCTGGGGAGAGACAGGGCTGAGACGCCGCAGGCCCTGGAGTGGGTGGCAGAGATGCAGAGGTGGCACTGACCCCGACCCCTGGCCAGTCCGCAATTCCTTAAAGTAAGGGTGCTGGCCCGGGAAACAGCTTACACTCAATCCCCAGGCTGTCCTGAGTGGGGTCCTTGGTAGTCTGCTGGGTTAGCTGGACCGGATATCCTAAGAGGGGTGGCTTTTACATACAGGGGTTCTGCTGGCCATCAGCCTTCCACGAACCAGCGGCTGCCCTGGACCAGGCCCTGTCCTCAATGGACACTGAGAAGCTATCCTTGGGAGTGTCACACAGCAGAGGGGTGAAAGGGGTAAGCATGGCAGCTGTGGCCCCAGAGGAGGGGACCAGGCCCGGTGGGATGAAGGGACAGGAGTAAGGTGAAGCAGGGGATGCCGGGCCAGAACTGAGAGGGAACAGCTCTCGGCAGACACGGCCTGATTTGGGTGTGGCGAGCTGTGTTGTCACGGTAGGGGTGGGAGTTGGGAGAAGATGGGAGGGAGACCGCAGCCATGAGCGTGAGGGGTGCACGCTGCTTGTTCACCCCAACCCCAGAGCTGGAGGCTGGCAGCTGGGCACAGGCTTGGGGAGCGGAGGGGAGTGGAGATAGCAGATGAGAGTCTCATGAAAGAACGCTGAACCAGGTCAGGGTCTGTTCAGCGGTCACAACTGGTCACTAAAATCTGCACCCAGGAGCTCAGCACAGCCCCCTCAGGATGGATGGGAACTTCTCTAAGTGGGAACTGGAGGGGAACGTTCAGCCATTTGTTTATTGAGACAGGATTTCTCTATGTAGCTCTGGCTGCCCTGAAACTCACTCTGTAGACCAGGCTGGCCTCCAATGAGTTTTGCCTGCCTCTGCCTTCCAAGTGCCAGAATTAAAGGAGTGTGCCATCACGGCCTAACTTTATTTTTTATATGTATGAAATGTTTCATCAGCATTTATATCTGGGCGCAACTTACATGCCTGGTGCCCATGGAGGTCAGAAGAGGGTGTCACCCTGGAAATGTGGTTATAGGTGGTTGTGAGCCACCATATGGGTGCTGGGAACTGAACCCAGGTCCTCTGGAAGAGCAGCCAGTGCTCTTAAACTCTGAACCATCTCTCCAGACCCATTAATCGTTTTAAAGAATATTTATGTCATGTGGCACATGCCTTTCATCTCAGCACTGGGGAGGGAGAGGCAGGAGGATCTTTGAGTTCCAGGCCAGCCTGGTCTGCAGAATGAATTCCAGAACTACAGCCAAGGCTAAACAGAAAAACCCTGTCTTGAAAAAACCAAAATAGGGGGCTGGAGAGATGGCTCAGAGGTTAAGAGCATTGCCTGCTCTTCCAAAGGTCCTGAGTTCAATTCCCAGCAACCACATGGTGGCTCACAACCATCTGGAATGAGGTCTGGTGTCCTCTTCTGGACTGCAGACATACACACAGACAGAATATTGTTTACATAATAAATAAATAAATATTTAAAAAAAAAAAAAACAAAATAGGGGGCTAGTACAGAGGGTACACAACCATCTGTAATGGGGTCTGGTGCCCTCTCCTGGCCTGCAGGCATACACACAGACAGAATATTGTATACATAATAAATAAATAATTAAAAAAAGAAAAAACCAAAATAAAATAAAATGAAAATATTTATTTTTTTATTTATATGTATGTATATTTATTTATATGTATGTATATATATTTATATATATATGTGTGTGTGTGTGTCTGTCTGTCTGTCTGTCTGTGCCTTTTGTGTGAGTGTTCAAGAGGCCAGAAAAGGGCACTGGACCCCTTGGATCCCTGGAGCTGGCGCTACAAATATGGCGAATGCTTAATGTGGATTCGATGACTAAACCAGGTGCTCTACAAATGACCCCCACTCTTCTAGACAAGGTCTCCTGTAGCTCAGTCTGGCCTCAGCCTCGCTGTGTAGTGGGTGACCTTGAACTTGATCACTTCTGCTAATCTGTGGGCAGAACCCAGGGCCTCCTGTGAGCTACAGCCCCAATAGTGTGATTCAATCCTTGTCAAGGCTCCTGAGGACAGAGCTGGAGCACGGGTGCCATTCCTCATCCTCTCTAAACCTGGGATTGCACTGAGACCCAGGTCTGGAGGTCTCTGGACTTGGAGGGGTGCTTCTGAGAAGCCCCAGATTCAGCCCAGAGGCTCTGCAGGGTGAAGGCAGAGGAAGGGGATAGTGTGGAAATCATGGGGCTGGTGGCGGACTCTGGTTGTTGGTGGGCCTCTCTGTGTCACCTCCTGTGGCACTGTTCCTGGCAGAGATGCTGGCATGAAGGGAGCAAAGGGTCAGACAAGCAGAGAAGAGAAGAGAGGAGGAGGCTGGGGAGAGAGCGGCGCTGGGCTGCCTGGGTTCCCCCAGGTGCTGGCACAGCCAGGGCCTTGCCTCGATGAGTTCTTCCTTGGACGTGTACTCTGAAACCACCACATTCTCCCCGTCTGTGACTCTGGTGAGGCTCACGTGCAGCTTCCCGGTGGCAAACTTGTAGGAGTCCTCAGGCAGGACGTCTTACAAAAACTGTCGCATCATCTGTACCATCTTACAGGACGGGGACAGAGGGCCCAGGAAGGACTTCTTCACCTCAGCCAGGCCCTTGTTCAGCACTCGGAGGTACTCCTCTGTGGGGGAAACGGGCGGGAGATGCACCATCAGCCTCAGTGCAGGACTCACAGGGATCTCCATGATGTCACCACTGCATCCCGCAGCAGCTCGCAGTGACAAGGCCTGGGATCCAGACGCCTGGGGGAGTCAGGAACAGGCCTGCCATTGTGCACAGGACAGAGGCACGAAGGAGGAAGTCCCAGGTCCCCCACAGCTAGGACAGACAGCAAACAGCTTCCCCAGCCTCCTGTGCCCATGCCTGGGGACTGCCACCAGGCCGTGTTTCTGAAAGTCCTATAGGAGTTTGCTCTGCAAACATAAATAAGATTGGAAGTCTTTACCAAGTGACAAGGGTGCTTGCTTAGAGGCCACAGACCTTTGGCAGGCCTCACCCTCACTGAGTAGCAGCAGATGACCTGGAACTCCTGATTCTATTGTTCCCCCAATAGTCCGGAATTACAGTCTGCACCCCAGGCTTGGTTTATGCTGTGCTGGAGAGAGAACCCAGGGTTTCATGCATGCTGGGCATGGACTTGGCCGGCTTAGCTGTAGTTCCTCCATGACAGCCAGCTTTTTTTTTTTTTTTTTTTGGTTTTTCGAGACAGGGTTTCTCTGTAGCTTTGGTGACCGTCCCAGAACTAGCTTTTGTAGGCCAGGCTGGTCTCGAACTCCCAGAGATCCGCCTGCCTCTGCCTCCCGAGTGCTGGGATTAAAGGCGTGCTCCACCACTGCCCGGCAATAGCCAGCTTTTTAAAATTTATTTTTATATTGTTATTCATGTGTATGTATGTGCACATGTGTGTGTGTGTGTGGTCACAGAAGCTAGAAGGGGGTGGTGAACCCCCTTGGAGCTGGGAACCATCTGACATGACTGCTGGGGACTGAACTCATGTCCTCTGCAAGAGCAGCAAGGGCTCTCAACCATCTCTCCAGCCCTCAAATATTGCTGTTTCTTGGTGGCAGGGATCAGGACTTAGCACAGGTTAAGCCTGCGCTTGGCCGCTGAACTACACCACTGGTCCTTACACAAACGTCTCATTATGTGGAAAATTTTGCTTCAAGCTAGAGTCATGAATATGGAACAGTGACTTGTGTAGTCATGAGCTCTGCCGTGGGAGGCGGCCAAGTGGAGGCTGCATAAGCACCTTTGTCAGAGCCTTATCAACAAGATCCACGCGTGGGCAGAAGGGCCGAGTCTTGCTGGCTCACAAAACCTGGCGTTCTGAGGGCCTGGCCATTGATCTGTGGCAGGCACACTGAGAAGGTGACAGATTTGCCCAAAGTCACACACGGCAATTTGGAGACAAAAGGAGGGTTTCTTTCTGTCCCGTTTTATAGAGCACAGATTATACGGCACCAGTCTAATCCCGGAGAGCACTCTGCTAATGCTGGGGTACCATTGCACAGATAAGGAAACTGAGGCAGGGAAAGCGTCTTTCCTGAAGCCACACAGGCAGAAAATGTTAGTTTAATGTTGTTTTGTTGTTTTTTTTTCTGACTTCAGACCATCCCTCACCAACACCCATACTACACCCGCATTAAGTCCTAGGGACCCCATACTGGTTGTGAACACACATCACTCACGCTCCTTCCTGGGCAGAGTAGGCCTGGCAGTTTCACAATTATATCCTTACCACACACAGGCATGAGCAAACAGCACTTCCCTCTGTGGGGGTGGTGGCCAGCAGGCAAGTCTTTCTGGCGAGCGACTACTAAGTTCAGGCCAGAAGACAAGTTAGACCGGACACGTGGGCTTTGGTGAATTGGTTTCACGTGGCCCAGGCTGGCCTCACACTCCACTACGTAGCCAAGAATGACCTTGAACTCCCGACCCCTGTTCACTCCACCTCCCAGTGCATGTAGTCATCAGATGACGTGTTTAAAAGCTGTGTATTATTTATTACGCACATGCCTGGACCAGTTCCGTGTACCATGTGTTTGCAGGTTCGCTCAGAGGTCTGAGTGAGGATAGATTCCCCAAAACTGGAGTTACAGGTGGCTGTGAACCACCAAGGTGGGCGCTGGGAATCGAACCTAGGACAACCGAGCGAGCAGCCAGTGCTCTAAGCTGCTGACTCAGCTCTCCAAGCCTGTCTTTGAATTATTCACAGGCTGACGGGAGTCACTGACCTCGCCTTCAGCCCTGCTTCAGCTTGTTCTACAGGTCTGGGGAGGAGCAGGCGGTGCCTGGGGACTGGAAGGGAATATGCTCTGTCACCGGAAGCACACCTACTCGTGTGGGGACACGCGCCAAACAAATCAGATACAGGCAGACCTGTAGCCACAAGTGTACTGCGGTCCCAGTACTCTGGAGGTGGAGGCAGGAAGATCAGGAGTTTGAGGATAGCCTGGGTTATACGACCCTGCCTCAAAAAACCAAACCAAGCAAGAAAGAAACGCAGAGAGACAGAAAGTCTTGGAATTCCTCTACCCAGAAATGAATGCCTGATCTGTTTCCTTAGACGGCCTATTTCATGTTTATGCTCACAGGGAGCTGTGCTGAGTATTACTGGACGCACTAGTAAGTTACTGTTTAAACCTAATATATGCGTGTGCCTTGCCAATAAACACCTACTTACGTACTGTTTACATGTTTTGGGGTGTGGGGGTGTGTGTGTTGTAGATGCACCTCCCTTTGCCTGTGCTTGTGGAGGCCATGATCTCTCTCTCACTGAACCTGGAGCTCACGGTCTCCACCTCACCAGCTGGCCATCCAGACCCTCTTCTCTTTGCCCCGCCCCCACCCCAGGGCTGGTTTACAAGTTCACACCACCAATTCAGCTTTCAGTGTTGGTCCTGGGGACGTGAACCCAGTCCTCCTGCCAACACAGCAGGCTCTTTACTCACGGGACCATTCCCTGTTCTGTGTGTTATATGTGTGTGTGTGTGTGTGTGTGTGTGTGTGCGCGCGCGCGTATGCGTGACACAGGATGCTTGTGGAGGTCAGAAGACAACTTCTTGGGACTCAGTTTCCCCTTTCATGTGAGTTCCAGGAGTTGAACTCAGGTTGTCAAGGCTCAGTAGCAAGACCTTTACCTACTGAGTCCATTGTTGGCCCCAATGGTTTTTGTTTCTTTTTTTTAATTTTTTAAATTTTTTTTATTTTTATTTTTATCCAAGGGTCTCACATAGTTCAGGCTGGCTTTGAACTCACCACGTAGCAGATAATGACCTTGAACACTAGAT
>NW_026067892.1:2196716-2290291 GCF_014885135.2 Alexandromys fortis | reverse complement strand
AAAAAAAAAAAAAAAAAAAAAAAAAAAAAAAAAAAAAAAAAAGTGAGACGCCCAGTGGGTAAAGCCACTTGCTGCCTCGCCTGACAGCCTGAGTTCTAGCCTCGTGACCTACAAGGCAGAAGGAGAGAACTGGCTCCTACGGGCTGTCCTTGCTGTCTGCACATGCATGGACAGCCACCAACAAACACTGGATTAGCTCCGTTTCTGCTGCTGTGAGCAGACACTGTGACCAAGGCAACACATGGAAGGAAGGGTTCATTTGGGCTTAGGGAGGGGGATAGGAGTCAGTCATGACATGGGAACACGGCAGCAAGCATCAGACATAGCGGCCGAAACCGAAGCTGAGGGCTCGCTCAGAGCCGAGAGAGAGCTAATTGGGAATGACTCAGGCTTTTGAAACCTCAATGCCCATTCCCAGTGAGACACCATCTCCAGCAAGGCTACCTTATACCTCCCGAGCCTACCAAACAGTTCAAACAACCTGGGACCAAATATTCAAACATCTGATCCTATGGGGGATGTTAGCATTCAAACAGCCCCCCTACACACAATCTTAGAGAATAGCCTGCCACGAGACTGGAGAGATGTCTCAGTGGTTAAGAGCACTGGCTGCTCTCCCAGAGGACCAAGGTTCAATTCCCAACACCCACATAGCGACTCACAGCCATCTGTAACTCCAGTTCCCAGGCATTCAACGCCCTCTTCTGGCCTCTGTGGATATTGCATGCACATGGTGCACAGACATGCATGCAAATACACACCAGGAGGAACAATAATTCACACTCGGTTCTCTGCCCACACCCTGGATTCTCCTCTTTAGGACAAATTCTTAGAAGTGGGAAGGCAAGGTCAAAGGTCTGCACGTCTCGAGCATAACCTGCTTATTTTAACCATGGCTTCAGAACTAGAACAGGATTGGTCCTCAGTCTATGCTCACCCACCAGCTAGGGAGGGATGTGCCGGGGATGAACAGCAGCGGAGAGAGTGAAAATAGTGTTGACATTTCCAGGGTCCTTCCGTCTGAACACGGTTCAGTCTGGGAATCAGCTGTGCACCGCCCAGACACGCACAGCCAGAGGGGGGGGGGGGGGGGGGGGGGGGGGGGGGGGGGGGGGGGGACAGCGAGGGGGGGGGGGGGGGGAGGCGGCTGTCTGGTTTCTCTCAGCCTGGCGTTTGGTTCAGAATTCTCCCTTCCCGCTCAAGGCAGGCACACACTGAAAGGTCCCCGTCTTTCTGCGTCTTCTTGCTTCTCTCCTGGTTTCCGTGTGTCTATCCTCAGGGACAGACTGTTCCTTCCTCCTCTCTGACTCTTTTTCTGTCTTTTTGGTGATGGGAAGAGAAAGGGATAACTAACCCACTTAAACAAGTCTCCTGTGGTGGAGAATCAGGCAGGCATGATGGTTTGTGCCCAGAGTTCAAGAGGTAGAGGCAGGAGGATTGCTTCAAAGGTCAAAGTGAATCTGGTCTACACAGAAGTTCTTCAGCCATGTTCCCATGGTGAGACCCTGTCTCACTCAGACAGTGAGAGAAGCAAGGGGGGGGGGCGAGGGAGAGAGGAGAGAGAGAGAGAGAGAGAGAGAGAGAGAGAGAGAGAGAGAGAGAGAGAGAGAGAATGGATTAAGTACTGCCACTGCGTAGCCCTGACTGTCCTGGAACTCACACTGTAGACCAGGCTGGCCTCGAACTCACAGAGATCCGCTTGTCTGTGCCTCCTGAGTGCTGGGATTAAAGGCCTGTGACACCACCACCCAGCCAGCCTTCACTTCTTTATAAGTCCTTGGCTTTCCAGCACTTTCTCCCATCCAGTGGCCTCTGTGGTGATTCCTGGTGTCACCTAGAGAGGATGTAGAGTCATATAGCAGATAAACTCCTGGGCATGCGTGTCAGGGAAACTCTTGGTTGAATTCACTGAAGGGGAAAGATCCACTCTGAATGGGGGCAGCGCCCCTGTGAGGCCTGGGGTCCTGGGCTGCCTAAGAAGGAGGAAGGGAACCGAGCACCAGGGTCCACCTTCCTCCCTCTGCTTCCTGACCAACTGGCTCAGGTTCCTGCCAGTCAGGATGGATGGAACCTCACAGTGTGAGGTATTGTGCGCTCTGCTCAGCAAACTCCGGGTTAGCTGGCTGCCCCCTCCCAGTCCCCACTAGCTGCATCTACTTCTGTTCTCAGGGAGGGGGGCTGTGAAGCCTCCCCCTCTTCTTGACGGCCTGTCAGGAGGCTGTCTCCACACAGGTGTTCAGGAGCCTCTCAAAGAGCCTGGGAATCCTCCAGGGCCAACATCCTGCCACCCAGCCAGGCTCTAGGATGGTGGTGGGTGCTTGTGTTTGTTCAGCAGAGAGAACACCAAGAGAAAAGGGACTGTTTCTTGACTCCATGGTGAAGACACTCGGCAGGAAGGTCACCCTGGCAGACAGGTAACAGAACTGATTACGATATACAGCGCCACACATCCCAGGCTGGCCTCAAACTTACTATATTGCTAAGAATGGCCTTCAACCCTGATCCTCCGCCCTGTATCTCCCAAGGGATGAGGTTACTGGAGGAGGTACTATACCCAAGAATCAATTGTATTGACTCGTGTGGTCACCTCGGGCTTCATAAGTGCCGGGAGCTTCAACAGGCCATGAAGGCGACAGATGCGGAGGTGGGGAGTCTGGGAACGGCAGTGTGAATCCGCAGCGCCAAGTTACGGCTGCTCAGGGAGTCTTCTGTGGCCACACACGTGTACTGCAAAGCTTTGCCTCCAATCCCAGGGTCATAAAGGCCATCTGGGCCATCGCTGGCTAGTTAAGGACCTTTATCCAACCTCAGTTTCACTGTCTACAAAAGAAGGGAGAAGAGGGTCCGGAGAGATGGCTCAGCAGGTAACGCGCTTGCCACTGAGCCTGAGGTCTATCCCTGGGACCAACGTGGGGGAGAGAATTCATTCGTAGAAGCTGTCTACTGACCTCCACCAAGCACGTGTGTCTTGTGTTACGCCATGACCATGCATGCACATACGTGCAACACACACACACACACACACACACACACACACACACACACACACACACGAGAAAACTGGTCCTGAAGGGACACTAGCCCACTCGAGCATATGGCCCTGTGGCCCTGGCAGGCCTTGGCCTTCTCTCCCTCACTCTCTGCCTTGCTAAAACCAGATTACATTACTAAAGCTAGCCACTAAGATCTATTCCCTTATTTGGCCACTTCCTCCTCCTGAGGCTGACTACAAAGGCCCAGCTATCAAAGTATTAAAGTCCAGCAATCAAAAGCTCCCTTTGTTTCCCCTAATTAGCCCAGTTAAAGTTAAACACCTCATCCTAACATGGATTTCCCTTTATAAACCACCCTTTGCCTATAGCCACGTCTGTCTCCTCTCTATCCAGCGGCGTCCTTTGTCCAGGACAGATACCCCTGCCCCCTGCCTCTTGTCCCCTTCCCCTCATCCCCCATCTCCTTTACCACCACATCCTAGCCCATCCTAACACAGACCTCCCCTGTTCGCCTCTTAAAAAGTCACACCTGCAAGGGCACGTGCTGCTCTTTCTCTTTCTCTGCCGGAGCCAGAAAGCAGCCGCTTTAACTTTCTTTCCTCATTTACTAAAGAATCTCTCTGTGAAAACAGGTGTTTTATGTAGTTTGGGCCTAACCCAGGGTCTGGGAGGAAGCACCCACTGTTTGGGGATCTCCTCCAGATTGTTCGCTTGTTTTTTGTTTTTTTGAGACAGAGTTTATTTGTGTAACAGCCCTAGCTGTCCTGGAACTCGCTCTGTAGTCCAGGCTGGCCTCGAACTCACAGAAATCTGCCTGCCTCTGCCTCCAGAGTGCTGGGATTAAAGGCATGTACCACCACCTCCCGGATCGGTTGTGGGTAAAATTTTCTGCTTTGGAGCTAAGGATGTGGCCCAGTAGTTAGAGTGGTTGCCTAGCACGCACGGAGCCCTGGCCCACTCCCAATACAGCACATACTGGATGTAGTGGTGTACACCAGTGACCCCAGCTCCCTGGAAGTGGAGGTAGGAAGGTCAGGAGTTCAAGGCTAGCCTCTATTGCAAAGTATGTTGGAGGCCAGCCTGGGCTTCATGAAATTCTGTCTCAAACAAAAGAAAACAAGAATAACCAAAAGAAAAATCTACTTTACTGAGTTATTAGATAGTTTAAAAGTTCCCTGCCTACGAGACAAAGTAGGGGTTGGAGAGATGGCTCAGTGCTTAAGAGAATTGGCTGCTCTTCCAGAGGACCCAGATTCAATACCCAGCATTCACATGGTAGCTCAGAACCATCTGGAACTCTGTCTACTTCCAGGAGATCTGACACCCTCTTCTGGCCTCCATGTGCACTGCACACATGTGGTGTTCAGACACACATGCGGACAAGACATACATGAACAGAGTAAAAAAATGGGGGTACAGGGCCAACATGGCTCTTTAAGGGGGGAGGGATAGAGGCTTAGTTTCAAAAAAAGTTGGAGGCTAGAAAAGCCACTGAAGGAGAAGAAAAGAGATAATTTGATGCATGTATATGCTTTAATTAAGAAGTGGAAAATGTTTACCCCCTTCCCACGAGCAAGAAGGTCTCACTAACCCTTAGTATTAGATGCTGTGTCTGGAACCCAGGCAGACACTGGGCACTGACTACATACAGAGATAATGAATAAATTAGTGAACTTCAGAAATCAAAAAGGGACACTGAGGCCCAAGGAGACAAATAGCTATAAAAGATGACGCAGCGTTAAACCTTCAGCCTGCCTTCCTTCCCCCACAGAGAGGGCAAGGGGCACTGGAGGCCGGCCCTCTAAGCAGCTGGATCCTGCTCTCGGGTGTGCAAGAATTAGGCCTCCTGTGTGGGATGGATCTAGGTTGGAGGATGGGGTTGCACACACATACTCAGGCACCAGTCTCAGTAGACTGGTAACCTAGCAACAGCCTCCATCCTAGCCAATCACAGTTGGCCAGCAAGCTCTCCCTCATATTGAGACGACTGCTCAGGGGAAGATGAGGTGCGGTGGTCTCTGGGGAGGCACAGGGGGGCAGATTCCCAGGGAAGCCCTGGCAAAGCTCAGCATCCCTGCACAGGGAACCTGTGAGCCCAAGACTCCTGTCTGGCTCCAAATTGCAGGCAGAAATCCCAGGTGTGTTTTCTCATGGGTCTAGCTTGACTAACTAACTACATTCTAATAATAACTATTATTATTATCTTAATGAAAGTGGTCCACCCAAACAGGCTTTCCCATCCACAGTCTGTTTATCTTCACACAGACAGCTAGACCCTAGGGACTGTGACCCTGGCTTATGCAGAGGCAGTGATAAAAGCATTTTGTTTTAAAGCTACGATGTCACTGGTGGAAACCCGTGGGGACCCCCTGGTACTGCCAGTTTTCAGCCAGAGGAGGTTTCGTGCCAGGCAAATCTAAAGTGGAAATCAAGTCTATAAAGCAAGCAAACACATGGCTGCTAAGGGTTGAAGCTGATTGATTAGTCTTGGATCCTGTGAGAATTTCCCGCCCCAACTTAGACAGGAAACCCCTCAAAATTCCTGGAAAAGGGTAGTTCTAAGATCCTGGGTCAGAACATTAGATGCAGGGAGAGTGGTTCAGAGGTCAGCACTTGCCAGGAAGTTATGAGACCCCAAGTTTGGTCCCAGAACCCATATAAAAGCTGAGTGCACGGATGAGTAATAGTAACCCCGGTGCTGGGCGGCGGGGGGGGGGGGGGCGGGGGGGGGGGGGGGGGGGGGGGGGGGGGGGGGGGGGTCAGCTAGATCAGGCTCAGCAGCCAGCCAGTTGAGTCTAACTAGAGAGTCCCAGTTCCCTGTGGGGGAGACTGAAAAGAAAAAAAAAAAAACAGGTGGGTGGCTCTTGAGAAAGACATCCGAGGTTGACTTCTGATCCCTACACACAGGTACACACAAAAGCATGTGTGCCTGCACATGTATGTACTGAAAGGCAGCCCACACAAATACCAGTCCAGACTCCATTTGTTTATTCTTACAGGTTGACAGTCCAGTCCAGGGTAAGGTTGAAGCTGAGTAGATGGGTGGATGGACGGATGGGTGGGTGGATGGATGGATGGACAGATGGGTGGATGGACGGATAGGTGGATGGACAGATGGGTGGATGGACGGATGGGTGGATGGAAGGATGGGTGGATGGGTAAGTGGTGAGTGGGTAAGGGTGTGGGTGGGTGGCAGATGAATGGGTGGGTGGATAGCTGGGTGGGCACCCACTCTAAGTCACACACTGTAGTTAGCAGAAATAGACCTTACAGGAAAACTCACAACTTCCACCTCTGCTCCGGACAAACTCAGCCAAAAACAAAAGCTCTGACCTGTGTAGTGCTTACGAGAAAGCAAGACAAAACAATGTTCCCAGATGGTAACAATTGCTGTGCAGAGCCTTCTAACCTCCCTGTTCTAGAAAACTGAGGTTGCAAGCGCACCCGGGGCGACACCTGTGTGCACCTGATGGTGCTTTCGGACCCTTGGGGTTGTGTTTGGGGTCTTCTGAGGATGCCACACAGACCTTAGGGGACCTAGAACCCAGACGCGCCATAGAGCAGCCTCTTCTGCTGCCTCCAATCAATACAGATCCCCCAACAGCCTCCTGGGTTTTCCGAAGGCTCCAGAGCTCTGACTCCCAGAGGGCACTGTGCCGACAGGGAGGCTGATTCTCTTGCAGTGTGCGGCAGATCTAGGAAAGTCACACACCGGCCAGATGACATCTGGGACCAGAGTGGGGGTGGGGATGGAGAGAGAGTGGTCAGACTAGCCTTGGCCTGAAGCCTTTTCCCTTCTTGCTAAACTCCACTCAGAAGGGCCACAGGAAAGCCCTGGAGTGAGTCACCCAGCCACAGCGACTTCGTAGCTCCTGTTCTCAGGGTTGGCAAAGCTGTGATCTCATCAACATTCTCGCTGGGAGAGTCCAGGCTCTGCCACTATCTGAGAGCAGGCGAGGAACAGCAAGAACCGAGTGCCTGGTTATGCCTCGCTGGGGATCAGACCCACCTCCTGCCTGCGAGGCAAGCAGTCTGCCAACTGAGCCCCGTCTCCAGCCCTAAGAGTTACTGTATAAAGCCTTCTACGGTAACAGCAGTGTTAGGGCTGAGGTGGCATGCCCTTGACCAGTGCTGCAATTAAATAGTTTCCTGTTAAAACATTTTTTTTAATTTTTTTGGATTTTCAAGACAGGGTTTCCAGGATAGGAACTAAAACTTTTTTTTAATGGACAGGAAGGTTCACAGACGCACTATTCATAATAGCTCAAAGTAAAAACAACCCAGAAGTCCGTCACCAAATGAGTGAATAAATATTCTATAAATAGATATACTATATCTACCTGGTAGGATATTATTCAGCCATTAAAAAAATGACTGGGGCCAGGTGGCGGTGGTGGCGCACGCCTTTAACCCCAGCACTCGGGAGGCAGAGACAGGCGGATCTCTGTGAGTTAGAGGGCAGCCTGGTCTACAGAGCGAGTTCCAGGACAGGCTCCAAAGCTACAGAGAAACCCTGTCTCAAAAAACAAAAACAAGCAAACAAAAAGGGCTGGTCATGCTACATCCTAGTGAATGCTGATAGCGTCAGGCTGGGGAAAGAGGTCAGACACAAACTAGCACACACAATACAATTCATGTCTCCTGCTATGTTAAAAACCAAGAATCAGGTTATGTTAAATGTGTCCCTCTGAAGAGACCGAAAGCGGATCAGTGACTTCAGGGGACTTGGGGGAACAGAAGAATCAGGAGGCAACAACTAAGAAGTAGAAAGTTCCTGTGGGGGTAATTAAAGCATCCTGAAATTGTCTGTGGGACTTGTCGTACAACTGATGAACCAAACAAACTTTGTCAAGTGAGCCGCAAGGTAAGTAAACCAAGTGCCGATAAAGCAAAAGGCTTTTGTTTGGGGGTTTTTGTTTTGATTTTTTTGTTTTTGTTGTTTTAAGGGGGGAGAAAAAGCTGTAGGCTTTGGGCCACACAGGCAGCTTTTCAGAGTGGGGTAACCTGGCCTTGGGCTAAAGGAACAGTGCCTTAGCCATGGGCAGCCTTCTGTGGCTCAGAAAGAGAGAGAAAGTATAGGTGTGAATACGGCCTACACTGTCACTGGGAAATCATCATCATCATCATCATTATTATTTTTATAGACAGATGTGACAGGGCCTTATCACAGCTGACTCCGTGATGAAAGGACCATTCATGCTGTAAAACTTGGCACTTAGAGCGCCATCGGTCAAAACTAAAACAAAGACCTAATCCATCAAAGTCCATTGTTCCCGGAAAGTCTCTCAATGTACTTGACCTCGGTTTTTAGCTTCTGTAGCTCTGCTTCTGGCTAACTGTTCTTGCTAACTGAAGTATGTCCAACCCAGAACATGGTTTTTGTGCTTAGAAGCTCACCCTGAGAAAAGCCCAGGACTTCCCGAACACCCAGTGTAGGCCCCTGCTGGCTAATAAAGACTTTCCATCGGCATAAACCATGTGCGAGCAATCTTCTCTGGTGACTACCCCACAACACAGAGTCTCCGGAAGCCCAGTCTTCAAATGCACCATGTAGCAGAGGCTACCCTTCAACTCCCCGATCGTCCTGCCTCTAATCCTGGAATTATAGGTTTGCTACACCATGGCCAGGCTTTTCTTCTACGTTTTCTTTGGGGAAACCAGATCAGAACATCAATACATCTTTCTCTTCTTTTACTTTGGGGGTTGGGGACACAGGGTCACAGGACAGTTCATCCAGGTCTCTTCTTCTACCATGTCCTGGAGGTAACTCGGGTCACCAGTCTGGGCAGCACGCGCCTTCACCCGCTGAGTCACCTCTCCAACCTAGCTAATCTTTCTTACTGTGTTTTGACCCATGACGTCAGTCCACAGTCCGCATGCTCAGTAATGCAGGGAACACCAAGGCGGCCATTGGTTGGCTGGCCAGCCGCCCTGCTTGGGCCTCCTTCAAAGCCAACTGTTCCTTTTCCTCAGCTTGGCCTTTCCCACCTGAAAAGCCCTTGTGAGCTGAAATCCCCCTCTCTGAAGCTGTGACGTCGGGGGCCTGTGCCCCCACCTTCTGGACACACAGGTTTCTCCACTTTGTCTCTGTCCTCCCACATCCTTGCTGGAGGCTTTAAATCCTGCCCCGCCTGTCTCTGCTGGCCCTGCTCACCCTGCAAGCACGGTCAGCTCCCTCGGGCAGTCCTGACTGGAGGACCCAGGCCACACTTCCTCAGGTGTTAGAACTACAGGGTGGAAAGCCAGGCGTGGTGAGACTGTGGTCCCAGAACACGCGAGGTGCAGACAGGGGAACATTAGGCCAAGGTCAGCCTTGGCTACATGGAGGCCAGCCTGGCCTACGTGAGACCCTATCTCAAGACAAGGTAAGAAAGACAGGGAAGGAAGCTCAGACGGTACGAAAGAAGGCTTGCCATCAAGGCTTTTTTCTGAGTGAGGGGAGGCTCTTTCTGTAGTAGCAGCTGAATGGGTGGGGTTTCTAGACCACTAAATCTTTATCCTTTGATAAGAAAAAGAAATTATTGGAGGGAGGGGCGGGAGAGATGGCTCAGTGGTTAAAAGCACTGACTGCTCTTCCAGAGGACCCAGGTTCAATTCCCAGCTCCCCCATGGCAGCTCACAACTGTCTGTAACTCCTGTTCTAGGGGATCCAACACCCTCACACAGACATACATGCAGGTAAAACACCAATATATATAAAATACAAATAAATTATTTAAAACATAAGAAATTATTTTTGGGTTGGGGAGATAGGCCCTTGGTGCTGAGCCTGAAGACCTGAGTCTGATTCCTGGCACCAGCATGGGTGGGAAGAAGCGAGAACAGGCTGCTACAGTTGCCCTCTGACCTCCACGGCTATGTCACGGTGCACCCTCACCCATCCACACACACACTGAAGAAAGGGGTGGTGGGATTTTAAATGCCCTATAGAGTAACTGTTTTCAAACCGCAGGAAATCTGGCGGTGTGAAAAACGTGTCCCGCTTTTTGGCCCCCTCAGACATTCTAGAACCCCGCTGGTTGTCATGGAGACTGCCTCTCCTCAAATAAACTTGAGGCGTGGATGGTGACGTCATCTCTGCGACAACCAGGCAGGGTGCTAAGTGCTTTTGCGCTGTCTTCACACAGGGTGAGGTAGACCCCCACCAGAAGGTGGACCCTCTGCAGCCTCTGCTTCCCCGGGGATGAAGCATGAAGCAGTTTCTGGTCAGAGAAGCCCTGAAGAGGAGCAGCTCTGAGAAATAAGACTGAGCTTCAAAATTTGCTTAAAAACAAAAAAAGACAGGGTGCCAGTGGGATGGACCAGCAGGCAAGGTGCTCGCTGCCAAGCCTGAGGGCTCGTGTTTGATCCCCGGGACTGTGGGGAGCAGAGGACACCCTAAGTGAATAAAGCTGAGAAATGAGGGCACTGCCAGGTCAAAGACCCAGTGCCTCAGCCTGATTCCCGGGACTGGGAAAGCCTTCTCTAGTCTGTGTGTGGAAAATGTCCACCGTGGCTTTCCCGCTGCTATCCCCAGCCTGCCCACTGCCTCCCTGCAGAGACTCCTCCTGCCATGATTAACTAAACCTGCCTCCTTGGCCGGCTGTATGTAATAACTTGCCTCCTGGTTCATCTGCAGGCATTACCCTGCCTCCATGTATAGAACAAACACACAGCGTCCAAGGTGCTGTGGCTTCCCCATCAGAAAGTGCAGCCCACACCATCCTAGCCTGTTCCGTCTGTGCGTGTCTGTCATGTCTTCGTTCCCTTGATGCCCCTAGTCAGGGTTCGAGGACCCAGGCTGTGCAAGGACATGTCATAGGACATACATGGCGGAAGGAAAGAACCAACTCCTGAAAAGTGTCTGACTCCACACTCACTACAGCATCTGTGCCCCTGCACACGAACACACGTGCGTGTACATAAACACATAATACATAAATGCAACAAAAGTCATTTCAAAAGCGACAGCTCTCCAGTTAAATACATAGAGTTATCACATAAAATACAAGATAATGAGCGCACTTGACAGCCACTCAGGATGTGTGTCAAATCCAGGTGAGCAAGAGCAGCAGGGGAAACCCTCAGGCCATCCTGTTTCAGTACTGAGCCACCAGGAAATGCCATGGGAAAGGAAGGCCCCTCCCGGCAGTAAAAACTACAAGAGCCTTAGAAATAAATCTAGTACTGTAGGCTGAGGCCGGAGAATCACCATGAGTTCCAGGCTAGCCTCATTTATAGAGTAAGACAAAAACAAAGCAGAACAAAACTCTTAAATCGCTAAACCCGATAAATGACACACAGTGTCTTTATTAGAGGGGTAGTGGATAGAGAGACGCGCTGATTTATCACGGCAAGGTATAATTTCAGATAAAAATCACAGCAGGGAAGGAGCTGGGAATAGCTGAGGCAAGGTTAGAAGAAAATGGAGGAGGAAGGGAGAGAAGGAGATGGAAGAGGAGGAGGAGGAAGAAAAGGAGGAGGAGGAAGAAGAGGGGGAGGAGGAAGAAGAGGGGGAGGAGGAGGAGGGAAGCGGTTCTCTGGGCCCCAGACAGGCACCTGGTGTACAGACATACATGAAGGCCAAACTTCCATATACATAAAAATAAAAATAAATACATCATTCCTTTAAAGTTGTCTTGAAAATGCAGGGCAGGGTGGCGCATGTGTGTGTGCATGCGTATGCTTGAAATTCTGCCACTGGATAGGCAGAGGCAGGAGGATTCCTGGGACTCCCTGGCCAGGACGGCTAGCCTAATTGGTGAGTTCCAGGCCCCTGAGAGACCGACTCAGTAGAGTCAGACAAGGTTTCTGAGTATAATACCTGAGACTGTCCTCTGGCATCCACATGTGGGAGCAGACACTCAGACAGACCCACACACAGACACACACACACAGACCCACACACAGACACACACACAGACACACACACTCGCACAGACGCACACACAGACACACACACACAGACACACACACTCGCACAGACGCACACACAGACGCACACACACACACAGACACACACTTGCACAGACGAACACACAGACACACACTTGCACAGACGAACACACAGACACACACAGACACACACACACACAGACGCACACTCCTGTGTCTCTAGGGATTAAGCTGTACAGTCACTTCAGTGAACTCTCTAATACAGTATAGCAGAGCCCATGCAGGCTCCCCGGAGTCAAGAAGGGCTTGCATGCATTAGGGGCATGCCAGACACAGTGGCCCGCCCACTACAGCACTGTTTACAACCGCAGGACTCAGGGCGGCCATCAACAAAGCAATAGCTGCGGTTCGATGTTAATGGTACATGGAGACTTACCATTGAGCTTCCGATGATGGGTCAGCACCTTAATCGCTTGTTCTTCTGTCTACATAAAATGTCCCCCCCAAGATATTTCCTTTAAAAATATTTTTTAGGGGAGACTGGAGAGATGGCTCAGAGGTTTAGAGCACTGCCTGCTCTTCCAAAGGTCATGAGTTCAATTCCCAGCAACCACATGGTGGCTCACAACCATCTATAATGAGATCTTGTGCTCTCTTCTGGCCTGCAGGCATACATGCAGGCAGAACACTGTATATATAATAAATAAACCTTAAAAAAATAAAAATATTTTTTTACAAAATTTTCCTTGTTTTTGTTTGTTGGTTTTGTTTTGTTTGTTTTGTTTTTGAGACACAGTCTCTCTATATAACCCTGTCTGTCCTGGAACTCAGAGATCTGCCTGCCTCTGCTAGGATTAAAGCTGTGCACCACTATGCGCAGGCCCAAGTTAAATTTCCCAATATATCCTCTCACTACATCAGGTCTGAGTAAAAGCTCCCTTCCCCCATTGCTAACCCTTCATCCACAGAGATAGCGCCCATAGGAGCAGCATCCCATGGGAGTCCACTGTCTGTAAAAGCTCCCCTTCCCCCATTGCTAACCCTGCAGCCACAAAGACAGCGCCCATGGGAGCAGCGTCCCACGGAAGTCCACTCTCTGTAAAAGTCCTCCGTCCCCCATCACTAACCCTGCAGTCACAGAGATAGTGCCTATGGGAGCAGTGTCCCATGGGAGTCCACTCCACACAGCAGCGCCATGGTTTAAAAAGCATTAAAGTGTCCACTCTGGCCAAAGTAGGTTCAAGTTGTGCCTTCCCGAGCACACTGTATTACCTCAGGTAAGTGGTCTAAGTGTCCTGTGACTCAGTTTCCTCCTCTGTGTCATGGGAGATAATAATAGTTTTTACCTCCGAAGGTATGGTGAGGCCTGGATGAGTTGATAGCTACAAACTCCGAATGGGGTCTGATACAAAGGACATGCCACTTGTCAGGACTTCATGGGGCAGTAAAATGACTGAGCTGGATGTCCACACCCCTGCTTCCATCCTGCCCTACTCATGAGCCATGCTGGGTCTAGGCCTTGGTCCCCCACAGAGGCTTTTTCACGACATCCTTCCATTCCCCAAATTCTGTGATAGCCTCAGGTGGGCTAAGCAGGCTTCTTATTTCCCTGACGGAATAAACTGAGCTGATTCTCAAGTATTGCCATAAACTCACTGGGATGGTATATATTTAAGAACTTTAGCAGGAACCAAAACTGGGGATGTGGCTCACTGGGTAGAGTGCTTGCCTAGCATATGCAAAGCCTTAGGTTCAATTCCCAGCACCACAAAAATGGTCATGGTATGCTGTGGGATAATGTTCTTGCGCTCTGTAAAGATCTGTCACTCATATTAGTTTAATAAAACGCTGATTGGCCAGTAGCCAGGCAGGAAGTATAGGCGGGGCAGCCAGAATAAGAGAATTCTGGGAAGAGGAATGGCAGAGTTACCTGCCAGATGCAGATGAAGCAAGATGAGAATACCTCACTGAGAAAAGGTATCAAGACACGTGGCTAAACATAGACAAGAATTATGGGTTAATTTAAATGATAAGAGCTAGCTAATAATAAGCCTGAGCTAATAGGCCAAACAATTTATAATTAACACAAGCCTCTGTGTATTGATTTGGAACTGAATGGCTATGAAACCAGGTGGGATGGAAACTTCCATCTACAAATGGTGCCCAAATGTTTGGCAAGAATCTCCACATAAAGCTTGAAAAAGCTTTTTAAAACAGGATTCTACACAGACAAGAACGAGTCAAGTGCAGCTTCTTGATAACCATCCTTTATCTGGTAGGCTCTGTTTGCTAGAGGCAAGCAGAGGAATCAGCTCCTTTAAGAGAGGCTTTCTTACTCAGCATTAGTGGCAAAAACCTTGCAGCTCTTTTAAGAGGCTCTGCCACCAAACACTTAAATGGTGTTTATGAGCAGCTGGTATCAGGCTTCTTGGTGGTGGCGTAAACCCAGAAACTCCACAGAGTTGTGGCAATAAATGAGGCTCCTGTCAGTATCTCCACCATGAAGCTAGACTCTCAAAGAGCTAAGGAATGGGATGAAGTCAGCTGCCAAAGTTGCAGCTTTAATCCTAGCCATGCCACTTAGCAGATTAAAGACTCATGTGATCCAAAAAAGATAGAGATATACAGTAAAGACAGATTCAGGAAAACAAAAACAACCCCAAAAACCTCTAAACAGCTTATAGTGTGTTTATAAATATACATAGGCTTGGGGGAGAAAAGAAAAAAGAATAAAAAATTCATAAAAAAAAGAAATAGAGTAGCTGGGCATGATGGTGCATGTCGTTAATCCCAGCACTTGGGAGGCAGAGGCAGGTGGATCTCTGTGAGTTTGAGGCCAGCCTGATTTACAGAGTGAGATCCAGGACAGCCAAAGATACACAGAAAAATCCTGTCTCAAAAAAAAAAAAAAAAAAAAAAATTATGGGGCTGGAGAAATGGCTCAGCGGTTAAGAGCACTGACTGCTCTTCCAGAGGACCCAGGTTCAATTCCCAGCACCCACATGGCAGATCACAACTGTCTGAAAATCCAGTTCCAGGGGATCTGACACTTTCATACCAGTGAACATAAAATAAAAAGATAAATAAATCATAAAAAAATTAAAAATAAAAATAAGAGAAATAGTTTTTTTTAAAGGCACATAAAGATGGAAAATACACAGAGAGTCTGGATACTGTATATTATTGTGTGTCTTTGTATTGTTCTACTGCTGAGGAAGGAGCAACAGCTGCTAAAAGGACATTTGATTATAAATACTGCTGGATTAATCCAACCTATATACATTTTTAAAATGTCTTGACTTCAAAATTTAAGTCAAAAGAGATGTTGCTTTGGAGAAGAGGTTTTGCTTTTATTTCCAAAGGAAATGAGAGGCTGTGGACTCATTCTGGGTTAAGAAAAATAAGGTTTGATTGAGGAAGACCGCCTGAGAAATCTCCAGTGGGAAAGAATGGTCCAGATGAGCCAATGTCTCAGAGCACCTCTGCTGCAGTTTCCTCTGAGTTCTGCATCCAGAACAGCTTCAAGGCTGCTGGCTGAGATAATCTAGTCTCACAGATACTCCAGTCAGGACTTGACCATAATCCTAAATTTTCTTTGGGTTCCCAAAAATTACCAGCACTGCCAATCAACAGGAAGTAGCCTAGAAAACTATGCCCACATTTAAAAAAATGTATTATGAATGTTTGTTTTTGTTTAGAGTATTGGTTACAAGTTGTTATGGATAATGGCCAGGAAAAAAGCTAAACAAAGGAGATTAGATTCAGGGTTCTTGTTTTGAAAAGAAAAAAGGAGAAATGGTGTGGGATAATGTTCTTGTACACTATAAAGACTTGTCACTCGTATTGGTTTAATAAAATGCTGATTGGCCAGTAGCCAGGCAGGAAGTATAGGAGGGGCGGTCAGACTAAGAGAATTCTGGGAAAAGGAAAGGCAGAGGGTCAGTTACCAGTCAAATGCAGAAGAAGCAAGATGAGAATGCCTCACTGAGAAAAGGTACCAAGACACGTGGCTAAACATAGACAAGAATTATGGGTTAACTTAAGTTGTAAGAGCTAGTTAATAATAACCCTGAGCTAATAGGCCAAACAGTTTATAATTAATACAAGCCTCTGTGTGTTTATTTGGTACTGGGTGGCTATGGGACTGGGTAGGACAGAAAGTTCTGTCTACAGAAATGCACAGCTGTAACCCCTGGAAGAAGAAGGCAGGAGGATCAGCTACGTGGAGAGTTCAAGGCCAGGGCCTCCCCTCCGAGGGAGCACTGCCTCCAGGGTGGGGAGTCTGCAACCCCAAATGGGGCTAACTCTTTCCCCAGGCCCCTTCTGAAGGCCTGACGTCCTTTCCACTAGACAGAAAGACATTGAGAGCTTACCCACTGAGGACCCTGAGCCTAAGAAAGATTCCCGAAAATCTTTGCTCCTCGCTGCCCCAGCCGGGGGAGGAAGAGGAGACTAGGGGCTGTAGCATGGGTAGGAATTTTAACTCTCTTTTCCCATTGTCTCTTGCAGACTATTAAAAAGACAGAGGTACCTTGCACATTCGTGGTACTTAGTGAGCCCTCTATGGCCATGCTCTGGGAGCCCCACCCCCAGTGCAGAGGTCCAGGCAGCGGGGCACTGGGTGTGGCCTCCTCCTCAGAGAGAACTAACAGCGGACACTCAGCTGGTCTCGTCAGCTCTACCTTCTAGCACATTCTCAACCCAACCTCCTATCCATCCCCATCCACACAGCGCACTCATCTTCTACCTCCAACCCAAGCTGCCTAGCCGTTGGGGATCCTTAAAACCCCCAAACTACGAGCTGGAGAGATGGCTCAGTGGTTAAGAGCATTGCCTGCTCTTCCAAAGGTCCTGAGTTCAATTCCCAGCAACCACATGGTGGCTCACAACCATCTATAAAGAGGTCTGGCGCCCTCTTCTGGCCTTCAGGTATACACACAGACAGAATATTGTATACATAATAAACAAATAAATATTTAAAAAAAAAAAAAACCCAAACTAGATGGTTGGCCATGTGCAGAACTTCTGGGCTCCGATCACCAAACAGTTCATGCCCGTCAGTACAGCTCCTGCTTTGAACACCCCGGGTCAGGGCATCGTGGGATTGCCCTGATGGAGGAAACCGAGGCACAGCCAGCTCAGCAACGGGCCTCTGTTCCCATGGAAGGGACTGCCAAGGCTAGGACTCAGTCTGTGGGCCCACTCTCAGAACCCCACAGGTGTCGGCACCAGGTAGGAGCTGGGTCACCTGCCTCCACCTCCGACCTCCCTCAGGTCCATCACCCAGGGCTCCAGGAAGTTTCTTTCTCCGTGCGTCCCCTTCTTTATGCGACCTCCTCTTGGAGGCCACCTCCTCAGCATGGCCTTCCCTGAACATCTTTCGAACACAGTCCGCCTTTCTCCCTTCATCCCAGCCAACTTCAGTTTCTTCACAGGCCCCTGCCCCTTCCCCTCATGACAGGAGAGACATCCCTATTTAAGTTTATCTGTCTTTCTTTCTAAAACGTTCTAGAACTTCAGTTCCACAAAGGCATGCATCCCGGCCTAGCACTGAGCAGGTAGGGGTGGTCAGGCCTGTGCTCTACACTGATGGACCAGGAGCCTGTTGCTCATAGCCCAGGGTCAGCACTGAGACTCCTGACCCACCAGGGCGGAGGCGAAGCTCCTACACTGTGCCCACTTCCGTCCCTGGCTTCTCCTGCCACCTCAAATCTCAGACTTATGTCTTTCCAGTGGGAATCCCTTCCACGCTAGAAAGTGAGAAGCATTTCCCCTCCCTAGGTGTTTATAGAAGGAAGCCTAACCCAGCCTCACTCATGACAGGCCTGAGGGAGGAGGAGTATGTGAGTGTGTGTGCAAGTGTGTGTGTGTGATTGTGTGTATGTGCGTGTGAGTGTGTACAAGTGTGTACGTCTGCACGTGCACGCGTGCCTGTGTGTGTGTGTGTCGGGGTAGGAGGCTATGCTTCTTTCCTTCTGGCTTGGGACACAGAGCAGCTCCCAGCTCAGGGTGGTGTGGAAGACCTCTGCTCACCTATGGGTACTCTGGCACACCTCAAGACTGACCACCATTTCCTGAGCATCTCGTGCCCTACCTGCCAGACCTGGCTCTGTTCCCAAAGCACTTCCAAAGTCACAAGGTCCTGCTCAGAGGAGTCCCTTTAGCAGCCCCCCGCCATGGCCCCAGAGACCCCAGAATAAAGGTCTTACCCATTTCAATCCCACAGATGACCAGGGCAGCGATCACTGCGCCGGCTGATGTCCCAGCAAAACGATGGGCTGTGTCCAGCATCCTCGGGGCCAGGTCTCGCAGAGCGTCCACAGCCCCTGCCTGGTAGTAGGAAAGGAACCCGCTTCCCGAGAAGGAGATGGAATGAGGGGTGTCTGGGTCCCCCTTGAACACCTGTTCGTCCATCTTCGGGGCCTCTGACCTCCCAGTGGAGGCGGAACCCGCACCCGTCTGTCTCCTTCTCCGCCAGCCAAGAGCCTGGAATGTGGCGACTCTACTGGCCCAGCCAGGCACCCATGGGTGGTTCTCCCAGCCACTGCCTGGGCCTGTTTAGCTTTGCTAAGAGGCACCCCAAAAGACTGATAAGGGACCCCAGGGCCTGGATGAAAGGCAGACTGCCCTCAGAGTCATGGGCAAGGTCTTGGTCCTACAGACCCCATGCTGTCTCCATGACCTAACTAGACTCAACGTCGGGCACAGGTTCCTCGCGCTCTCTCCACCCATCCCAGGTGCACCTAGGAGTGGGGCATTCCCTGATCCCTTCTCCTGAGAGGCGGAGAGAGAGGCGGAGAGGCGGTGCCTCTCAGCCCTCAGCATCCAGTTGCAAAATCTCTGCCAGTGCCTCACCCGGTGCCTCCCTCCCTGACAGGCTGTTGCAGGGACAGAGCTACGAGCCACCCCCGCAGGGCTCCTGTGTCCCCCCCACTTAAGCCCCAGGGTGAACTGCTGGGTGGCTCTGGCTTTCCAAGGGGAGGAGTAACTCCCACCCGCGCCCCTCCCCCACCCCTCCTCAGACTGGAAATGTTCTTACATAAGCGCCTCTCTGTTTATTCTCATGTTAGGATTGGCTCTGGGTGAAACTGTACTGGAGAAGTAGGACTGGGGGGGGCGGGGGGGGGGAAGAGGGGGGGGGAGCGGGGGGGAGCGCGGGGGAGGGAGAGTGCAGGGGGGGATGCCCTCGTTTGCTTTCTATTGCTGTGATAGCGCCATGACCAAAAGCAACCCGGGGGAGGGGTTGTTTCAGCTCACAGTTTAGGGTCCATCAGGAAGGAAGGTCAGGGTAAGAACTGGAATGGAGGGGTGAAGGAACGCTGCTTACTGGCTCGCTTCCTAATACAACCCAGGACCAGCTGCCCACGGCGGGACTCTCCTCCGTGGACCCGGATCAATCATTCATCAAGAAAGTGCCGCCCCCACCCCAGCCCCCACCCCGCCCCAGGTCTTGCACACAGCCCAATCTGATGGAGGCAAATCCTCAGAGGAGGCTCCCTCTTCACAGCAACTGTCAAGTTGACAAAATACTGGCAACGCTGTTTCCAACCTTTGACCCACCCATCCCGCCATCTCCTTTCCTCTGGCCTGACCAAGGGACCTCTCACCGGCTTCCAAGCCCAGTGCTGGCTCTCCATGTTATTTTGCCTGCAGAGGCCAGAAGAGGACATTGTATGCTCTGGAGCTGGAGTCACAGGCAGTCGTGAGCTGCCTGGTGTAGGTGCTGGAACTGAACCCGGGTCCTCTGGGAGAGTGCCAAGCACTGAGTCATCTCTCCAGCCTATACGCTGTCTCTTAAGAGTCTAGGAAGGCAGGGAGCAGAAAGCTAGGTCATGCCAAGATGATCACATGGATAACAGGTTGTGGGTGGGAGGAGCGGCCATGGGGTCCCATGTGGGGACATCAGGGTCAGGGTGGGAAGATGTTTCGGTAAGGGACAGGGCCTTAGGGGACCATGGTCAGTTCTAGGGTTGCCCAGCATGACTCCCGGGGAGGAGGAATTCTCTTCCCAGCCCAAAATGTTACTGATGATCACTAAGGCAGCAAAAATGTCCCCTCTCCTCCTCTCCCTTCCTCATTCTCCCCCTCCTCATTCTCCTCCTCCGCTTCCTCCTCCACCATCACAGCCATCACCACATGGCAGCAGGACCAGAATTAGAACTGAGACATCAAGTTGTCCCCCTCCAAGTCCCAATCAACCCCAGACTCTGTAGTTGGTAACATCAATGTCTCTCCGGGTCCCGGGAGCTCCCATCAGCTCTGATCCAAACTGGAATTACACAGTAAGAGCCATGTCGAGCACCCCCTAATGAGGGGGTGCCCCAATGTTCCATCTTATGTAGATAGCTTCAGACAGCTAATTGCCAAATTTGGAGGGCAGCTTTTGATTAGGAGCGTGTGTGCGCGTGCGCATGCACTCACTTGTGCGAGTGTGCAAACATGCGAACACGCTAAGAAGCAGGGGCCAATGACTTTTGGCAATGGAAACAAGAAGTGCCCCTCCCCCCCCCTTCTGCAGCTTCCCGAAACCAGATCCTAACAGGTTTCCTGGGAGTCTGCCAGGCACCTGTGAAATATGCAGAGACCCATCCAAGAGACTCTGTAATTAACTACTAAATTGCGTAAGGCTTGATCACTTCCAGAGGAGTTAAGGAAGGGGAGCCCTGTGAGCTGGAACATCAGAGAAGCTGGGGATGATGTGGGGAGACCGGGAGGACGCAGGGCGGCGGTGGGGGGGGGGGGGACAGCTCTGGCTTTCTTGGGAGGGGAGGCCTAATGGGTTCAGAGGTACAAAAGGAAGGTGACTCCTCAGCTCTGCTATTTACATGCCGTGTGGCCCACACAATGTCTTTGCTGTTCTCCCCGTTGGCAAAGCAGGCAGTAGTCCCCGAGCTGGACAGGGGTGTTGTAAAGACGACAGATAATGGCTGAGTGCCTGGCAGGTGGTGTGCCTGATCATTATCAGAAGGCAATAAAGTCCATGACTTCTGGAGCAGACGAAGCCTGGAGTCCGCCTAGGAGAAAGGCAAGGTCAGAAGGGAAACACGTGACCTCCGTGAAGCCCGTGCAGCCTGTGACCTCCGTGAAGCCCGGGAAGCACGTGACCTCCGTGAGCACTAAGCCGGGCTTGACCGTGCACCTCAGCTGGCGAGTCTCGGAAGGCAGGTGAGGTCAGGGTTGATGATCCAAGAGAACAGGGTGGCCAGGCCGAGTGACGACTTGTCAGCAAAGCTGTTGCCACAGAGTCCCAGACGTGGGACTGGTTGGATGAGCGATGTGATTCACAGGCAGATAACGCGTGTTTTTCAGCTTGAGGGTAGGGAGAGGTAGGGTGCCTTTGGCAGACCAAGAAACTGGGACGCAGCTGAGGAAACTGGATGGAGGAAGATTTTATTTATTTAATTTAATATCTGGGGGTTGAAAACCACTGGCTTTCCTTGCAGAGGAACTGGATTTGAATTTCAGCACCAACATGGGGTCTTAAACCATCTGTAACTCCAGTTTCAAGGGATCTGGTGCCCTCTTCTGGCCTACAGGGGTACTGCATGCACATGGATCACAAGGCTTACATGCAGGCAAAACTACTCATAAAATAAAAAGAATTTCAAATAAAATATTTTTAGCCAGATGGGCATACCTAGATCTCTGAGTTTGAGGACACTTTGGTTTACTATAGAACAAGTTCCAGGACAGCCAGGGCTGCACAGAAAAACACTCCAGAAAAAAAAAATTTTAAAAGGTGGTTGCACACCTTTAATCCCAGCACTCAGGAGGCAGAAGCAGGCGGATCTCAAGGAGTTTGAGGCCAGGCTGGTCTACATAGTGAGTTCCAGGCCAGGCAATGCTACACAGTCAGATTCTGTCTCAAATGAAAAAAATAAGTGCATGTTTGTGCTGTGAATTCGGTCCGATAGCCTTGTACTGGGGCAGCTTGGCCTAATGGGTGTGGTCTTCTCTGAGGGTGCGTGACCTGAAACAAACCTGGGCGACGAGTTACACGGTCTCTTGGACGGTGTAGGAGCTTCCGCCTGGCCTTTTTGGGAAGGAGGGTGTTGCATCAGCAGTGCGGAGAGCTGGTCCCCGAGCGGGAAGAGCCAAGCAGCTGGTGATGAGTCTCGAATTTCTCACTCTGTCTTGTAATCGTTGTGCACGGATTTTGACATTAATAAAAGGTAACACAATCTCCAGACTTCTCTTTTTTTGCTTGTTTGGTTTTCAAGACAGGCTTTCTCTGTAGCTCTGGAGCCTGTCCTGGAACTTGCTCTAGTAGACCAGGCTGGCCTCGAACTCTCAGAGATCCGGCTTCCTCTATCTCCCGAATGCTAGGATTAAAGGCATGCACCACCCCTGCCGCCCAATCTTCCCTCTTTATGTGTGTGTTTGAGCTGCCTGCGCCCTAGGGAAATCCTGACCCAGACACCACAGATGCCCTAGAGAAACAATTACAGCACTCACAGCGCCCGGTCCTACACCAGATGCCCTCAGTTACAGCAAGGACGCAATCGTGATGCCTCCCTAGAGTGGGACACAGGAGTGAACACCGTGTCACAGAAAGACACCACGGCACTGACCCAAGGCCATTACTGTGGGCACAATAGAAAGCAACTGTAGCTGGACCTGGTGGTGCAGGCCTGCAAACCCAGAATGTGGGGGGCGGAGGCAGGAGGATCAGGAGTTCAAAGACAGCCTTGGCTATGAGGCAAATTTGAGTCCAGCCTGGACCAATGCGGAGATGAGGTTCAGGTGTGGGACTGGCAGAAGGTTGAGTGAGTAAATTGTGCATGCTGCTGGTGCGAGGCCCCGAGGTTCCAATCCCAGAAGCTACAAAGGGCCAGGTGCAGCGGCACGCACCTGTAATTCCGATGCTCCTGAAGCGAGATGCGGGGTAAAAACCGGAGAACAAAAGGACTTTCCTGGACTCGGAGTTCTGAACCACACGATCGCAAATTTAAAGCCCTGCAAGCTAAGGAGGGAAGACAGAGGAGACGTGGTTGTGAAGGGGAACAGCTGAAGTTGTGAAGGGTTGAGGGGTGGAGCCAGATCTCAGTCCCAGGAGAGGGAGGACCCACAGCCAACCGCACACCACAGAGGTGTCAGGTCCAAGGGTCCTCCAAAAGGACAGGCCCACTGACTTGGTCCAAAGTTGAGTTACCTGGTAAACACTCTGCTTTGCTTAGAAACCATGCAAAGTGGCTCTTGTTTGTCAGGAAAAGCTGCTCCTACAGCCCCCAGTCTCCGGAGAAGTTTCTAGTTCTCAACTCAAGCCTCCAACGGGTCAGAGTCCCACACTACCTGCCACGCCATTGCAGCTAACCTACCCCCTCCTGCCGCAGCATAACCGGCAGGCGCCACTTTTGCTGCCTTTGCTCCCACAGCCCCAGGAACTGCCTGTCTGCTCTCCCCACCCTTTCTCTCTCTCCGACCAGTCCGAGAGGCGGCCACTGCAGATGCCTCTGGCTGTTCTCTCTCTCTTATCTCCAATAAAAACTTTCCCCTTAACCAGAGAGTTCCAATGGTTTCTTTCCTGCGCCCCTCACATTCAAGGGGTCTGGGCAGAGGCCCAAGTGTAGCCAACCCAGGACAGCCCGAGTGCTCTCCCCTCTGGGACCACACCTTAGTCCGAGTCCCAGCAGGGTCCGCAATCTTGTTTCCAGAACTTGGCTTCCGCACAAAGCTTCCACTCAGAGTCTGTCTCCCTGACCCTCATCTCTGATAACATCCGCCCTAGCACTTTGAAGTCACTCCAGAGTCCTCTGTGCCTTCCTCACCACAGGTGTGTGCGACACGCCTCTGTGGACCAAGGCCAGCCAACTGCGGGTGGGCTCTTTTCTAGTCCCCTTTCAATGCTTGGGTGTTCCTTCAGAACCTGCCCTGTTCAACTGAAAGGGAAGTTAGGGACAGAACGTAGTGGCTCAGTGACAGAGTACATGCCCGGCTTATACAAGATCCTGGGTTCACCCCAGCACGGCAAGAAATAAAAATAAATAGGAAGAAAGCTGCTCTGACAGGGTTATTGTCCTTGCGCTGTGGAAGTATGGTCTGGCGGAGGGTTACCCAAGCTTCCCTGGGACCCACGTAAGGGTCAGAATGAACTGACCTCCCAAAGTCATCCATCCTCCGATCTCCACGGTCACGTCGTGGCACTCAGATGCCTGCAAAAACACCACACATGCACAATTTAAAAATTACATTCACAGTTAGGCAGTGGTGGCACACGCCTTAAATCCCAGCACTCGGGAGGCAGAGGCAGACAGAATCTCTGTGAGTTCGAGGCCAGCTACAGAGAAACACTATCACAAAAAAACAAACAAACAAAAAAGTTCACTAAGACAGCTCAGGGGTAAAAGTAAGGCACTAGCCTACAAACCTGGGATCCGAGTTCAATCCTGGGACCCACATGTGGAAAGAGAGGCCAACTCTAAGGCTGTCTTCTGATTCGCTACTAAGTATGAAGTGGGCCATGGTGGCTCAAAGAACACCCCCCTCCCAGAGGCTCAAATAGTTGAGTGCTTAGTCACCAGCTAGTTGAACTGTTCAGGGAGAATCAAGAATTGTGGCTTTGTTGGAGGGGCTGTGTCACTGGGCGTGGGCTCTGAGCTTTAGAAAGCCCACGTCAGGCCCACTAGCTCTCCCTCCACCTGCTGCCTACAGACAGCATGTCTGCTTCCTGCCTTGATCATGGACTAATTCTCTGAAACTGTAAGCAAGCCCCGATTAAATACATACTTATAAGAGTTGCCTTGTGTTCTTCCAGAGGTCCTGAGTTCAATTCCCGGCACCCACATGGCAGCTCACAACTGCCTGTGACTCCAGTTCCAGGGCATCTGACCCTCACACCAATGAACATAAAATAATAAAATAAAAATAAGTTTTAAAAAAAGAGTTGCCTTGCCTGGGGACGTCTTTAATCCCAGCATTTGAGAGACAGAGACAGGCAGATCCCTGTCCCCAGGAGGCCTGAGGACAGAAGTGCTGAAGGCTGGTGGCCTCCAGCCCAGAGACCCAGATGAGACGCAGATAAGGGGTACGCGCTACTCTGGGACTACGAATGTGACCTATTTTACAGAAAACTGGTGTGGGGATCTGAGTGACATTGTGGCCAGGTGCGCACATCCCGGGCCTCTAGACGGAACCTGCAGGAACCCACCTCCAGGGTAGCTCTTCCTCCCCCACTTCTCCTTCCTCTCCCTTCCCTGGTCAGGGTTCCCAGGTGACAACCGTCCTTCCTGCAGATGTGAGCTTTGTGGAAGCAGCCAGCAAGCAGGTCAGCATGGTGGACAGCGACAGGCCTCGGGCTGCTGTGGACTCACACATCGGAAGCAACACACTGAACGATCCAAGAAATGATGGCAGAATCTATTGAAGCCAAACTTCATCTACCTCGTGATGGAGCAGGTCACTCCTGTCAAAGGAACAATGACCATTTGTGCCCATCAAATAACATGGTGATGCCGGTTGTGGCAGCGCGCTCTAATCTTAGCATCTGGGAGGCAGAGACCGGAGGTCTCAGGCAGCCAGGGCCACAGAGAAAAGCTCTGCCTTTAGTAATATCTGCGTGGTGACACACACCTTTAATCCCAGCGCTGTAAGGCAGAGGCAGAGGCAGGCGGGTCTCAGAGAGTCTGAGGTCAGCCTGGTCTACAAAGCGTTCCTAGTAGAGTTCTTTCCAATGCCCAAACTGGAAACAGCTCATCCATCCGCAGAGTGGGCAAATTGTGCTCCTATGATGAAATCCGCTACGCAGTGACAGAGCAAATGGCTACATGAGCCATAGGATGGGATCAGAAACACAAAGCTGAATGGGAGAAGCCAAACATGGCACGCGACTCCACGTACATGAAATTCAGCAAAAGGCAGTTGCTGGGAAGCAGAGCGGGGCTCAGAAGGCAAGGGAAACGTCCTGTATTTTGACCTGGGTGGAGGTTTCGTGGTTGGACCCACTAGTAAAGATTCACGGGGACTCAAGCTGCATCTGCTGTATCTTAGCTACTCCTTGTAAAGCTGTATCTGAAACAATGCTGTTCAAGGCTTAGGGATGTATCTGTCGCCACTTTGACCCCATGGCTTTCCAGATGGCCTCAGAAGAGACCTGTCCATGTTAGAGTGACTTCTCATCCTTGACACTGGCATTTCTACCCAAAAGCAGAGACGGGAACTTTCCGGATGACCGAAGGATTCTGTGGCCATTTGTTGACTCGTTCCTGGATATTTGCACAAGGGCTGGAATCTGGTCAATGGCCCATGTTGTAGTTTGAATATGAAATGTTCCCTAACAGCTTACATGTTTAAACACTTGTTCTTTGGCTCGTGGTATGTTAGGGAAGATTACAGATGTCAGGTCCAAAGGAAACTCCATTTCTCCAAATTCCAAACGGCTGTCTGTGATGTCTATTAGCATACCAGAGTCCATGCTGGCATCCTAGCCTCCTCACCCCTCCGCTACCCTAAACCGCCCTGACTATTCATTCTCCTTATAACCCTAGTTTGGCTGTGTTCTCTGACTCCCTTTTTCCTCTCTCTCTCTCTCTCTCTCTCTCTCTGCTCTGCTTCTCCCAAGGCCAAGTTCAGTGTGCGGTCTGACTTCTCTGTGCTCTGGGCTCTTCCAGATGCCTCTGGCTGTGTTCTCCCTCATACTCACAACAATAAAACCTTCCCCTGAACCATCCACAGAGCATCTATACAATGGAACCTGTAGGAGGCAGAGTCTCACTGGAGGAAAGCAGTACAGGCTGAGATCATTTCCGGGTCACCACTCTGCCGCCCAAGTGTAATCCCAGCCTTGGCCTTCATCTTTGGAGGCTTCTCCTCTGTGCCCCTTGAATCTTGACCCCCTCCTCGAGAAGGGTCAAGGTAGCCTGCCAAACCTTGATCCCTCCCCAGGAAAGGTCAAGACCACTCCCACTGGCTATTTAAACTGCTCCCCAGAAAACAAACACGTGGCTTTTCCTTTTCCTCTCCGTGGTGGCATTGGTGGCTTTGCGTTCTCCTCAGGGCTACCCTGGAGGGCAGGTGTCTAATTAAACCTGGATATCTTTTAATTTGGTCTGATTTGGCTTGGTTGGGATTATTTTGCATTGGCGGAGTGGAGTGGCTCCGTTAGGAAATATTCCTAACACTAAGAGTGGATGCAACATGATCAGACGTTTCCTCCCTCCTGCTGCCGCGTCCACGGTGGACTGTATCAGCTGGAACTGTGAGTCCAAGTAAGCCGCTTCTCCCTCACGCTGCTTCTGTCAAGACTATTCTATCACAGCCCTATGAAAGCGAGGAGCAGGGGGCAGGAGGGATGGCTCAGAGGTTAGAGCACTGGCTCCTCGGCCAGAGGACCTGGGTTCACAACTGTCTGTAACTCCAAGCCTGACACCCTTATACATACATGCAGGCAAAAACACCAACACACATGAAATAGAAAGAAAAGAACAAACCCGTCTGTGGAAAGGGACCCCACAGCCCAGCTGCTGAAGGGAATATATTAGAGACCACTAATATTTTAACAAGACAGCAATAGGAAAAGTCTGGCTTAGTACCTTTCATAACAGAGGTTGAGGCCACACTGCAGCCAGCCTTGCAGGATAGGGGACAGCCACCCAGTACAACAAGGTGAAATACCTGATGTGGGCTGTCCACGGCTCAGTGGGTGAGGGCACGGGAAGGGCCTGACATGAGTTGGCCCAGGGACCCGCATGGCGGAAGGAGAAAACAGATCCCACTGGATATCCTCTGATCTCCACACACAAATAAATGAAGATGGGGCTGGAGGGATGGCTCAGCAGTTAAAATGTAAAGAATTAGTAACTTTTTAAATTTGGGGAAGATTTTAATAACACTAACGTAGAGAAAACAGTTATTTGTAGGTGCTTGGAACTTGGGCACTGTCTCCTACACGCTATTTAAAAGATATGCTTTATTAATTATGTGTACGTGTATGGAGGTTGGCATTGCGTGGGCGCAGTACCCTTGGTGGCCAGAAGAGGGCAATGGATCCCAGGAGCTGGTTCAGGGTGCTTGTAGTCTCTCATATACAGGAGTTGCTCCCCACTCCTGTCCCCAGAGACACGGTTTCTCTGTGTAGCCCTGGCTGCCCTGGAACTCACTTTGTAGACCAGGCTGGCCTCAAACATGTAGCTCTGCCTGCCTCTACCTCTCAGGCAGAAGTTGCTTCTTTTAAGATAATTATTTATTCTGGGCGATGGTGGCGCACGCCTTTAATCCCAGCACTTGGGAGGCAGAGGCAGGCGGATCTCTGTGAGTTCGAGACCAGCCTGGTTTACAAAGCTAGTTCCAGGACAGGCTCCAAAGCCACAGAGAAACCCTGTCTCGAAAAACCAAAAAAAAAAAAAATATATATTTATTTATTTATTTTGGTGTATGAATGTTAACCTTGGAGGCCAGAAGAGGCAAGTTTGGATCCTCTGGAACTGAAGTTAGAAGTGGTTGGTTGCACGCTGCCGTGGTGAGTGCTGGGGGCTAAAACCAGACCCTCTGAAAGAACAAGTATCAGATGCTCTCCTGGGTCATGGTTCCAGCCCCTGGATGTTACTGTTAAGTTTAAAATTTGAGTTTTTTGCAGGGCATGGTGTACATGCCTTTAATCCCAGCACTCGGGAGGCAGAGGCAGATGGATCTGAGTTCGAGACCAGCCTGGTCTTTAGAGTGAGTTCCAGGACAGCCAGAGATGCACAGAGAGACCTTGTCTTTAAACAACAAAACAATAAGATTTGGGGCTGGAGAGATGGCTCAGTAGTTAAGAGCACTGGCTACTCTTCTAGGGGACCCAGGTTCAGTTCCCAGCATCTACAAGGCCATTCACACCAGTCTGTAATTCTAGTTCCAGGGAATCCAATACCCTTACACAGACATATATATGCAGGTAAAACACCAATGCATATAAAAGATTTATGTTCTTTTTAAAATTCCACAGAAGGCAGGTGTGTCAGCACTCCGGAGGCAGCAGCAGTCAGATCTCTAAGTTCAAGACCAGCCTGATCTACAGGGCGAGTTCCAGGATAGCCAAGGCTTCACAGAAAAACCAAAAACAAAACAAAACAAAACAAAAAAAAGATGAATATCCACAGAGGTTAGGTAATGAGAAGCGAACATAGGTGGAGGAAGGCATCTTTCAGGGAAGGGAAAATATATTGTGTTGTCCTATGCCAAATGAAATCCCAGTACCAGGAACAGGTTACCTCCTTCTAAGTTGTTGGTCAACGGTGCCCTATAGATTCCCCACCCTCAAAAAAACCAATAAAGGCTATTGCCAATGTTATCCATTACCCTCCAAGGCTAAAGGTGCTGACTTGACGTCACCCCATCCTGTGTCTTAGAGACTTTCTCTCTGCTGCAACCGAACACCCTAAGACATTTAAACGCTGGGCGTGGTGGCGCACGCCTTTAAACCTAGCACTTGGGGAGGCAGAGGCAGGCGGGTCTCTGAGTTGTTGGAACTTTGTGCCAGAATAAATCCCTTTTGTTTCTGGTTTTTCGAGACAGGGTTTCTCTGTGTACCCCTGGCTGTCCTGAAATTCAATCTATAGACCAGGCTGGCCTCAAAGATCTGCCTGCTTCCAGAGTTCTGGGATTAAAATCATGTGCCACTATGCCCTGCTAACATCTCTTTACTTACTGTCAAACATCCTGTCAAAGCAATAAAAAAAGTAAACGACATACCCTCTGTATTTTTTTTTTTCCTTCTTCGAGACAGGGTTTCTCCGTAGTTATGGAGTCTGTCCTGGAACTCTCTCTGTAGACCAGGCTGGCCTCGAACTCAGAGAGATCTACCTGCCTCTGCCTCCTGAATGCTGAGTGCTGAGATTAAAAGCGTGCGCGCGTCACCACCACCCAGGTACCGTCTGTATTTTACAGTTGCCTTTGTAATTCAAAATACAATCCATAAATAGGGATTTTTAAACCTGGTTCTCAAGGCTTGAATGAACTATTTCCTCTTCTCAAACTTTTAACTATTGCCCAAATAAACCTATCTTCTTTCTAAACCCTCTTGGCATCAGGCCCCAGCTGGCCTTGGAGCTGTCAGCAATGTTTTATAAGCCAAGTGTCTTTGCGTTGTTCGTACAACACACGGGTTATCCACACACTGGAAGCACTTCATAGATGGCAGACAAGCTGGGCCCTGGGAAGGTGATCCAGAGCTGTGTTTCCACCACATCAGAGGACCCTGGCAGGAAGGGCAGCAGGAGATGGCTAAGTTGGCAAAATACTTCCATAGAAGCACGAAGACCTGAGTCCAGACCCTCTAGAGCCCATTAAGGTGGGGACGAGGGGATGGGGAGAGCCCTGTGACATGCATTTGTAATCACACGGTGGGGAGGTGGGGGAGAGGAAGGAACCCGAGCTTGCTGGCCACTCAGAAGCTGAAGCCTGTCTCAACAGAGCAGGTAGAGAGCACCTTAGGAGATGCCCAATATTAGCCTCCAGCTGCCACATGTACCACACAACGTCCTTACAAGTCACAGCCAGACCATGAAGTCCTGCAAGCCGGTGGGTGGGTCTTAGCTGACTGACCTTGCCTACGCCTTTTAATTTCTGCAAAACTAAGGCCAGGCCAGTTGCAAGGATCCTTCCAGTTATAGGCGGGGGACACAAACCTGTGTCCCTGCTGCCCATCTATAGAAGGGACAGCAAAGGAGGCTTGATCTTCCTAGTCTCCAGTCTGGTGGCTGCCGAATGGGTGCCAAGATGCCAATGGAGTCACTTCTCCAGCATGGCATAAGAAAGCCAGAGAAGGTAATGGTGGAGGCGTGGCCACCCTCCCGACCACTCTCAGCCCCGCTCTGCGCTGTCCTCACACCCACCCATGAGATCCAAAGCAGAGAAGTGGGTGGAGTTAGGACAGGAGGCCCCACCAAGGACACCAAAATACAGCACAGCAAGCCACTGCCCATTAGAACATTTATTTCTCAGAGAGAAAATAAGACGTCATATTATAGTAGGTAAAAGTAACTCTTGTATTCTTTACAGGCATAGATTTTCTGTTTATTACCTCTTATAACCATCTGTTATAAACAACTCTAGAAGGCAAATAAAGTCACTTTCTACAATAAATAGAGCATCGTGTGCTTCACAGCAGACGCGACAGAGGCGCGAGGCCCCATGCCACAGCAGGGTCTGAGCCGCCTTCTGTTCTAAAGGGAGCAGTTTCTTGAGTGGGACTCAGAGAGAGTGAAAGGTTCGGAGACTGAAAAATAGAAGGTAAGTGTTGGGGGAGGGAGAGAGACGGGGAGAAAGCCCCGAGATCTTACAACACAGGTTTAGACAAGGGTCACAGAGTCCACAGCTGACCAACTACCTGGGGAGAGGAGGACACATCGGCTCCTTTAGCTAAACCACACTGCATGGCTGCACAGTGGAGGATTCCGATAATGGAGAGTATAGGCCTGAATAACTTAGCGACAGTATCTTACAGTTATATACACCACGCCTGTCCCAGCTGGTGCCGCGCTCTTTACTGTACAGAACCCCGCCCTCTCTGTGAGTTTTGTTGGCTCCCTTTTAAACTCTGGCTCAAGTCCCAAATGTGGAAGAAGTTGGTGTTTGACTGGCTACGTTTTAAAAAGTCTGAGTATGTAAAAATGGCAGTGATCTCCCCAGTGACTTTGTTTTGCCCCAAACCCCCTATGAAAAATTTAAAACAATTAAAAATAACATCAAGATAGAAATCAACGTGGCAATCAGCGGTCCGCAAACCCGCCTGCGGCTTTGGTGCTTAGGAGGTGAAAAGAAATGTCAAGAGCAGAAGCCTCGAAAGTTGCGTTGGTTTGTCAGTCAGCATTCCTCATTCACAGTTTGTTTTCCTTCCTTTGGGAGGTGAGGGAGGAAGTTGAGGAGGTGAAGGTGGGGAGAAGGTTGAAGACAGGGTATCAAAGAAAAAGGCCGTGTCCCTGCTCTGGGCAGCAGGAGCAGAGCAAGGGGAGGGTGCTGGAGGGCAGCCCGTGCCCCTGCGGTGATGGCGCGCAGTAAGGCTTAAGTCTGCTGCAAGAGGAGGGACAAGCAGCATGCAAGCTGAAGGGCGTGTGCCGCCCTCAATATCCATGCGGCCTTCCGCATGGATGGGGGCCCACCCTTGGCACTCCTCAGCCAGACGGAGGACAGGAAGCCCACTCCATCCACAGGGCATGCGCACACAGCCGAGCTAGGCATGTCGGCAGCACAAGTGGAAGTCTGTGGGTGTGGGGAGACTGGGGTAGCTTCTACCTGGGACTCAGGTGGCTGGCAGACACCTAATCTAACATAGCAGCTGGCCAGAAAGGAAATGGGCATCAAAGAAAAAGATGGATTTGGTGATGTTGCTGTCAATTTGGCACGAGGGAGAGGGGAGAGCAATGGGAAAGGAGAGCCCGGGCTGGGTGTGGACGATGAGACGAGGAGGGGTGAGAACGGGTGATGTGGGGGGAAGGGGAGCTCAGTGGGTTCCCGAGGGACCCTGGCACATCTCTGGGATCAGTGTCAGAACCTTGCCTGCCCTGAGGTATGGTTAGCTGGGAGAGACATGGAGGGAGCAGTTGGCCCCAGAAAAGCAGCCTAGGACCCGGTGCCCAGTGGCCCAGGTCCACTCCCTGGCTGGCCGAAACTCTCAGCTGTTTCTGCTTCTAAGTGTTCTTCAGTGGAATGTCCCCGGGGAACCTTGGGTGGGAGTTTTTGGCACACAGTGGCCCTTTAGGGGAACCACTTGATTGGTCAATTCTGGGCCTTGCCCTTGGAGACCCAGTCCAGTCAGGGCCTGCCATGAGAAAGAAGCTGCCGGTCAGACACTTGGCAGGGGCAGAAGAGGCTTCCTGTGCCTCAGGGACAGAGGAGAGGCAAAGCAGGCAGACACAGGCCCAGTTCCACTCTTACAGGTAGCTGGAAGTGACAAAGGAGTGGGGTCCACGGACTCGGCTCAGGTGGATCATTGCACGGTCATAGGCCACCTGTACCGACTTTCGGATGCTGGTCTTGCGGCCTTCCAACATCTTGAGTTTGTCCACAGTGTCCTCCACACCCAGTGGCAGGACTTTGTCCCTTGGAAGCCACTGCCTGAAAGGCAAGCACAGCTGAGATGTGGCTACACTCCTGCAGTCCTACAGGGGCTCCTCTGGGTCACGGGGAAGGCAGACTGGAAGTCCCCAAATGTTCTCCAGCAGGCAGGCCTAGCAACCCCACAGGCCTGAGCCTTGCCCTTGGGCATGTCTGTTACCAACAATTCTACCTCCTTTTGACAATCAGGGACGACAGCACTTTGTCAGCCACAAGCCCAGTGTGTGTGTGTGTGTGTGTGTGTGTGTGTGTGTGCGCGCGCGCGCGCGCGCGCGCGCGTGCACGCGCTGTGTTTGGCTTTCAGTTTAGTCTCTTTCTAATAACTAGTTACCATGACAGCTGCCTACCCAAGGTCATGCCTGTCCCAAGAAACGGGTGGCATTTAGTGACTATTGGCTTAAGGGTGCAGAGATCCCCAATTCTCAATACCTCTCCTGAGCTCTACAGAGAACAGCTGAGGCCTCTACTGGACACTGCCCACTGCCTGGGGCTGTGGACCTACCCTGCGGCTTTCTGGGCCACCTGGGGAAAGGCTCCTCTTGAGGAGCTCCCCCTTACTCAAAGCACCATTAGCTGGTGTTGTTAGGAACAGCTACCACAGGCAGCATGGGCCCCTTACCAGGTGCGTTTGTTGTCAAAGAAGAGGACAAGGAAGAGCTTCTCTCCAGCCTCTGCCTGCTTCTGCTCGCCCAGCTTCAGCACGTCCAGTGGAGGGACAGGGATGGGGACGCCATTGTGCAGGAGGCCCTCCCGGGGCATCTTGGGATCGATGATCTGGAGGCAGAAAAGGAGACAGGCTCTGAGCAGGGAGAATGGAAAGCCACAGGACCAACCATCAAGGCACTGAGAACCTAAGCACAAAGGGTTCTGGTCTACAGATAACCAGCGACGGAGGGGCTGGCATGAGCTGCTCCATACCCTTCCCCACAGACTGAGTGGGACGGGGCAGGTGAACCCTCTCCTCACAGTGTCTATTAGGGAAGAACTACAGGCTGCTGCCATGATGGTCTCTCTTCACCACCTTTGCAATTCACCTCCAGCACCCAGGGTCTTGCCCCATTGGGCACCGAGGCTGTGACTGGGCGGAAAGTTCAATGTGGCAACAGGGCAACCCTGTGATTCCATGTAACAGCCTCTGGCTACACACAACCTTCCCACGGGGTGTGGGGCAGATACCTCTGTGGTAAGACTGAAGAAGAGACAAAAAGATGGCTGAAAGGGTCAGGTGTGAGGGGGAACCAAAGCACTGGAGAGACTAATCTAGGCAGCAAGCTCCAGAAGGCAGAGCCATCTTATCCTGAGGGAGTACACCACAGCACAGCAGCTCTCCAGAGAGCAGGAGCCAATCAGTGCACAGCAGCTCTCCAGTGAGCAGGAGCCAATCAGTGCACAACACAGCAGCTCTCCATGAGCAGGAGCCAATCACTGCACAGCAGCTCTCCAGGTCCGTGGAGCATTCCTGCTGGCAGAGCTCACAACCATCCACACACCACCTCACTTTAATCTCTGACAGGTGTCGGCAGACGGGGCAGCACCAGAACAGGAGGATGGCGCTAAACCACGGCTGAGACTGAAACCAGATGCTCGCAAAGGCGATTACCGACAGCCTCCAACATAGCCCCCACTTCCAGAGCAACTGGCTCATAACCTCTGTGCACAGAGGCCAATGAGACTTGGAAACTGACAGAGGAGGCAGCCTCCTCTCTAGAGAGCAATCTTAATTCCTATGCCCTGTCCCAGGGGACCTGCTCTCAGACCTCTGGGCAGCTGCCAGCACCCCATATCCCCCAAGACAAGCAGTTGAAAGCAGGGGCTCTGGTAAAGAGTTTACCCTAAGGCACCAAGAGATGGCTCGGCAGTAAGAGCACTTGCTGCTCTTCCAGAGGACCCAAGGGTGGCTCACAACCATCTGTAACTCGAGGTCCAGGAGAATTTGACACCTTCTGACCTCCTCAGGCACCAGACACGTACATGGTGCACATACATACATACATACATACATACACATAGGCAAAATACGCATGCACACACATTAATAAATCTAAAATGAAAAATTTCAAGACTCTAAGAACACCCATCTTCTAGTCCACCCACCAGCTATGCAGTGGTCAAAACCATCTCCCAGCCTGTCGCTCTTCCTGGGACTGAGGCTGAAGATGCAATGAGAACAGAAACAGCCCTGAGCTACCAGAGAGACGGGATTACTCTCTTGTCTCCACTTGAACATGCTGGGCATCAAGAGTGAACTGTGGAAGACCTGCTGGGGGGCAAGAACAGGGAGGATGAGCCGACACCCGAGGACAGCTGTCATACCCAAAATGGTACCGGTCCATCCACTCAGTGGACAATGAGGTTTATGGAACACAGACATGAAGCTGGTGGGAAGGTTCAACATGCCATACAACCCATGTGCAGATACACTACCACAAACACAACACATGAACAGCAATGAAGGGAATACTATTTAGTCGACATGCTAGCATGGGGTGGTTTGCACTGCTGCTGCTGTTCTGTTATTCCAAAACACCCCCCCCCCACACATTTATTTTAAAAAGATTAAAATACAGCATAACATGCAAAATCTACATGCACAGGAAAAGGGATGCAGGGCATGCACCAAAATAGAAACACATGTTGTGTTCAGGTGGTGACTGAATTTCTTCTTCTTTTTATTTTTTGAGACAGGTTCTCACTACGTAGCCCTAGGTGGCCTGGAACTATGTGGACCAGATTGGCCTGAAAAGCAGTGAAAACTACCTGTCTATGCTGGCATTAATGGCATGTGCCACTATGTCCCAGTGTTTTGTTTATATTCTAAAGACTCTTGCATGGTACAAATCAAAAGCCAGTCCAAACCTGCCAGCATTAGTCACTCCCTTAATGACTAAGCTAGGTCCTGTGGTCTCATTTTTACAGGACTTCCAGTTCAATGTCTCCAGCAACTGGATCAGTGTGGACTTTCCACACCTGCCATAGTAAGAGGGGAACAAGGCAGGCAAAATGAACCAATATGGCTCCAGGAAGTGGTATGACGTCATTGAGACAGGGTTTCCTCATCATCTCAAACAGGATCAGAGTTCCTGCCTTATCTTAGGAAGCTGCTGTTGGGCTCAAGAGTCACAGAGAGCCAGGGCTGGAGAGCCCAGAGTTGTGCATGAGAGACAAGGGTGCTGGGTAATTCCCACCAGGGCTTCAGACCCTGAGAAAGGTCTAAGAATGCCGAGGTCTCAGCCTGGTTTCTGGAAGGCTCATCTGGGTGGAGCTGACTATGTACACCTTAAATTCTACCAGATCCTTTCAGGACCCAAAGGTTCCCAGCTTGTGGTATCTTCCAGGGCTCGTGGCCATTTCCTCCCAACTTGGGAGAGCCTTAGGAGACCGCAGTCAAAGTGGTATATAGTTGTTATTAGCCACTAATAATGGGGGGATAAGCCAGAACTATTTTCCAGGCAATTTGGCAACTTGTGCCAGAATTCTGTATAGATGTTAGCCCTAGTGGGTACTCCTAAGAAATGATCATGATTGTGCACCAAGATAAAGCTAAGATGCTCACTGACAACAGTGCAAAAGTAAATCTAAACGGGGAACTGGGAAATGGTCAAAGCGCGGCACATGAGAGCAACTGAAGGGTGGTGTCACCATTAAAAATGACATGATGGAGGTTTTCATCATGTGGGATGGACACGTTCATGTATGCGGGGAAGTGACAAGGATAGAGGCGGTACTGCCTCCCATGCACAGGCTTATGCATGGGAGAAGGTGCCATGTGCAGTCCTGAGGACAGCACAGGGCACGGTTTTTAATGCAGTGGCTCTGAACAAAGGCTTTGCATCCCATGTTGAGCTCTGGAATCAAATTCCAGCCCTGCTACTTATTAGCTGGCTAACAGCTAAAAGACCCTGCCCCTTTCCTACAAAACAAGATCAACCATTCTGCCCAGGGCAGGTCAAGGATTTAGTGCGGCAGATGTTTCTTAACACAGCTAAGCATTGTTAGCATCCTAACTGCACCAGGCATGATCCTCCTACACAGAAGCAGATGAACGACGCTATGAGGGCCCTGAGAACCTGGTCCCTGCACACCTGGAGCCTTTTGTGTGTGTCGCGGGGAGGCCTGCTGGTTTGCCCCAGGAGCTCTATGGTAAAGCCCCCCACCCCTCTGCAGTTAAAGGTGCCTTGACTCCCATCAAACTCTGCCAGCTGGATCCAATCAGATAATCCCCTAAGGCAAGGCAGGGCCAGAGCCAACGGGGGAAGAGGGAACAGGAGGGTGTTGTCTGGGGCAGACTCACCAAGGCAGGGTAGGAGGGGTAGCCTCGGCACTTGGCCCACACCAGCTCCAGGGGCTCCAGGTCTCCGCGGTCTTCAAAGGGCATCAGGAGGCTTCTGCCTGGGGGTGGGGGAGGGGAGGAGACAGAGCCCAAAGGGGACTTGGCATGGTGCCCCAAAGCCTGCCTGTGGCTTCCGTCTAAGCGGGGCAGCCCAGGATCAAGTCAGCAACGCCCCTCCACCCTTCCTTTTCCTTGCCCTTTCCTTAGGAGTTCTTAGATTGGGTCAGGTGTCAAACTAACCCTCTAAATGGCCAAAAGGTAAATATTTCATCCTGTTAGGAGCCATGTTGTCTCCGTGGCTGTAGCAGGGAAACAGAGTCTAAACAAATGAGTATGCCTACTCACCAATAGAACTAGTGTTTCTGACAGCGACATTTGAATTTCATAGTTTCATAACTGAAGATGAGCGTTCTTAGCTCACGACCCACAAAAAGCAGGCGGCTACAGTGTACCAACCTCTTCATTAAATATCAGGGCTTCCTCTCCAGGGTGTCTTAGGGAGAAGGGCCATACCCCAGCCTGAGCAGACAGTGCTGCCTGCACCCAGGGTAAAAGTGCAGAGAAGAACATCCTAGCAGAGCCATTTGCTAATCATTTTCCTGACCAGGCCACAGTGGGCCATCCAAGCACCTGGCTGCACCACAAACCAGCAAAGCCAAGAAGTTTGGCAGGTCTTTGATGACCCTAGGTGTGTAGCCTCACCAATGCTCTGAGCACCACAGAAGCCTCTTTCCTGCCCCACACCTACAAACTGTGAACGCTCATCCAGCTAAGGAAAAGGGCTTGAATCTGAGAGAGAGAAAGATGTGTAATTCTTTTTTTTTTGGGGGGGGGGGACAGGGTTTCTCTGTAGCTTTGGAGCCTGTCCTGGAGCTAGCTCTTGTAGACCAGGCTGGCCTCGAACTCACAGAGATTCACCTGCTTCTGCCTCCCGAGTGCTGGGATTAAAGGTGTGCACCACCACCGCCTGGCTGAGATGTGTAATTCTTAACTAACAAGAAAGGTAATGTTTCAACCAATACCAGTGAGTGCAGAAGGTCAGCCATGAACGTATAAACCTACCACCGAGGAGGCTGCGGAGAAGCCAGCGTAGCCACGCACTGGTGAGGCCACAGAGCAGGTCAGCTCTTTTGGAACGCACTTCCCCGCAATGTCCCAGGAGGTTTAAAATAAATCTGCTCCAGTAACTTCCTCTTTGGCAACTTATAAGAAAAGTAATGAAAGGATTCATTGCCTTGTGTGTGCTGGAAGCTGGAGCTAGCCAACATCCACCAGAACACACATCAGTCACGAAGCCCTGGTTGTTAGGAAGATGATCCCAGTGTATCATGACAGCAAAGAAAGCTCATGAGCCAACAAGAAAAAGTATCCGAGCAAAACCTGGTGCATACAGAAGTGTATGTATCAGATCTGCACTTGTTAAAATGTGCCGAAAAGAAACGGAAGCAACACAGAAATGGAGACAGCTGTGTTCAGATGGTGAAGCTATGGAGTGCAATTCTTTTTAAATAACCTTTGGCACCGATTTTAGTACGGGGGCTTAAAAAGTAAAGGGAAAATGTCACCACCAGAAGCACAAAGTGTGTCAGATCCACTTCCTTGCTTCGAGTTAAATGTACATTCATCTGGACGGGAGACCTACCGTCTGAGTGCAGACAGTCACGAAGTAATAGAACTCAAAGGCATGCATCCATCAACACACACCGGGAAAGGGGATGACATTAAGGCAGAAGGAAGCGGCTGGAACAGGGAAAGAACCCTGTGCTTTATAGGGAACTTCAAAGACATGGCATCCACAGTGCATGTGACAGACAACCTAGTTAAGAAGTATTCTGCTCTGGACCTGCTCCATCTGGGAACCACCCCAGCCTCACCCTTGCCCTTGCCTTGTCCTCATTTCGTGAGGCTAAACAGGCATGACCTACAGAGCTAGAGGGGTCTGAGTGACACGTTATCACTGATGGCCCTAGAGAGCACAGCCAGGCAACACCAACCGAAACTATGAACACACCCTTCTTCAACCTGACAGCTCAAGAATGAAATGACCTCCGCACACAGGCTGCTCAGCGCAGCCCTGATGACGAAGACACGTTAAATGTCTGTCATGGGAGAGCTACAGAGAAGAAATGAAGACTTCTCCCATACAGTGTGCCACTGGCAAGCTGGGAGAAAGCAAAGGATTCCTAGCGTACACCATGAACGCGAAAGAAGGAATGAATGATGGGCCCTCACACTTCTTTCCAACACACACAGGTTCCAGCTTGGATATACAGTAGGGAGCTCTGGAAAAACAACACAAAACATTGCAGCTGATGCTCCAGAGAGGAAAGCGGGCTTTCCTAAGAGCCCACTGGACTTCTGTTACCATGGGCAAGCATTAAACTGTGCTCCCTAGTTTGTTTTTGTTTTGAGTTTTGTTTGTTTGGTCAACTCAGACACACGCTAGGGTCATCTGGGAAGAGGGACTCTTGGCTGAGAAAGGCTTCTATCATACTGGCCTGTGGGCAGGTCTGTGGGACATTCTCTTGACTAATGATTGATACGGCAGAGCGCAGCCCACTGTAAAGGATGCCACCCCAGGCATATGGCCTTGGACTGTGTGAGAAGTGGGCTAACAAACCCCACACACAAGGCTCCTCTGCTTCAGCTCTGGCTGACCTCCCTTCGTGGTGGCCTACGAGCTGTGAGGAGAAGAGAACCTTACCCTCAAGCTGCTTGTGGTCATGATCATTATCACAGCGATATAAACTCAAAATACAACACAGCTGAAGAGTTTTAAAAGAAATGTTAGTGACAGGGAGCGAAGGCCACCTCTCTAGCCAGTGTTTGTCGTGAGCCCCTGAAGTGTAGCAGTTCAGACAGCTTGCTCCTCAGCATGTTTCCCCTGCTCAGACTCTCAACGGTCTCCTCACCTGAGCCACTGTGGTCCGAGCCTCCGTTCACACCGTCCAGGAAGGGCACTCGGGACAGGGCTGGCTTCCCACGGCTGCGTTTGGGAGGTGTCAGGCCACTGCGCACAGAGAAGAGAGTTGAAGTGAGCAGTTTTAACTGGAACAAAGCTTCTCCTGATTTTCCACCTCTGACACAAGGGAAAGAGAGCGTCTCCATTCCCTCCTGGAAGTTTCTACCAGAAACCAGTCCACCCTTGTGGAGGGACAGCACAGTTCATTCAGAGGGAAGGTCACAGTGCTGGGCTTGGCGGCCGGTGCACACCTTTAATCCCACAGGCAGAAGCAGGCAGATCTCTGTGAATTCCAGGCCAGTCTGGTCTACACCATGAGAGCCTGTCTGTCTCATCAAACGGCAGGAAGGTCACCACCCAGCCTCACCTCAGCCTCTCACTTGTTTGACTCTGCACTCTCAGGGCTGGAGAGATGGCTGCTCAGTGACTGTTCCTCCAGAGGACCTGGATTCAATTCCCAGCACCCACATGGCAGCTCACAACCAATGTAGCTCCAGCTTCAGTGAACCCAGCACCCATCATTAAACACCCATGCACATAAAATTTATATATATAATCTGCACTCTAGGCTCCACATGCTTCATCTTGACAAACCAATTTATTTTTGAGGTCCTAAAATTTGCCTCTTTTCCAAATGTTCTATAACAAGCATGTCTTCTTTCCAGAATTAGCAGAGACATTTTTAAATTGGAAAAAACAAAAAACACCACTTCTCACTTCCAAATGGTTTATGTGCGAAGTTTTCCTGGGGTAGGATTTTTTTTTTAATTTGATTTTTACCAACTAAAAAGGAGAGCAGTTTCTTTCTTTACAGAAGACTACTGCAGAGAGGCGGAGTCTGGTGGGTGAGATGGGTTAGTGGGTAAAGGTGCTTGCTGCCGAGCCCTGAGTGTGATCCCCGAGACCCACGCGGTACAAGAGCTGTCCTCTGACCTCCATAAACATGGTGGCACACATAAACACAACAGGATACTTCTTAAAAGGAAGTTAAATGCTGGGCTTGGGGGCACATGCCTTTAATCCTAGCCCTCAGGAGAGACGGGCAGAGCTCTGTGAGTCTGAGGCCAGGCTGGTCTACAGAGTGAGTTCTAAGCCAGCCTTGACAAAAAAAAAAAAAAAAGAAAGAAAAAAAGAAGGGGTGGGGGGAGGGAGGGAGGGAGGGAGGGAGGGAGGAAAGGTAAACTATATATATACTGGACAAGAAAAGAAGTAATAACCATGGCCACCAGGGCACTGGCATTTTGAACACCACCCACCCCCCTGTGCAGTTTTAATGCACAGTCTAGAGCTGAGAGCTTCTGGGCAAGGATCACGCGGCTGAGAACCTTAAATACATTATGGCTGCTGAGTCTGGTGGCACATATTTTTAATCCTAGTACTAGGGAGGCAGAGGCAGATGAGCTGAGGCTAGACTGTCTACAGAGTGGCTATATAGTAGATGGTATAATCAAACCAGATTAGCTATACAGTAAGTCTCTGTCTCAAAAATAAATAAAAATATTGCTGATACATAATTTTCTGACCAGAAAAAAATGGTTAGAGAGTCAATTTTTTACAAAAAAGCCAAAATATTTAGAAAACCCTGGATGGGATAAAACGCAGCAAGGACTGGGAATGACTACAGTGCGGTACTCGATTTCACTGAGTTGGAACCGAATTTATGCTACGAAAATTCAGCTTAATCAAAACCATGACTCCCATTCCTTCAGCGAACGTAGTTGGCACCTGTTTGGGAAACAATGCCAGAAATCCTCAGTTCATACTGAGGACCCCGTGCACTCACCCATAAACCTGTCCATGGACTCGAGACTGGCGTGTAGTGGAGATGCTACTGATTTCACTAGAGGTCTCTAAGCTTACACCCTGACCTGGGCAGGGCACACAAGGAGCGAGCAGGGCAAGGCAGCTGAGAGACAGGTAAAGGCTACCTCGTCTCATCCCCTCTGCGACCCTGGCCACCCAGCGGTGCTGTGGAGAAGCCACGAGTTCACACACTCTGCACTCTGGGGATGGTCTTGTATTTTCAGACCACTACTGGTCTACCGCAGAGTGCCAGAATGGGCAGGAAAGGCTTGGAAACTAGCCTGCAGAACTCTGTGTGGTTCTGAGGAGGCAGATGGATGCTGAATATAGAGTGTAATTCCATCTACCTCCTCTCCAAGAGAAACTGCGGGGCCTGGCATGTACTTTAACAGTGACAACTCACACCACAGGTGCTGGAGGGACGACCCACAAAGGAGGGTGCGGCTGGGCGTGGTGTGGCAGGAGTGTCACCCTTGTGCTCGGGAGGTGGAGTTAGGGGGCCAGCAGTCCAAGGACCAGCCTCAGTCACAGTACATGAGACTGTCACGGAGTGCAACAATGGAAAAGAAGACCGTTTGAAAAGGCCGTGCACAGAACAAATGGGCAGAAGAGGCTGGGCATGGGCTAGACAGCAGCGCATGCCTTTAATCCCAGCTCTCAGGAGGCAGAGGCAGGAGGATCTCCATGAGCCTGAGGCCAGCCTGGAGTGGAGCAGAACAGCCAGAGCTATTAAGTGAGACCCTGTCTCAAACAACAACAAAAAAGATAGTATGGCTTCCGTACCAAAGAAAAAAAGCTTCCTTTATATTCTTCCTAGTGTACTGGAGAGGGGGGGGCGGGATAGGGAGAGAGAACACTGCAGTCAGAACCCTTGAATCCCCAATTTTACTTAATCTTTCCTAAAATTTGTGTGTGTAGGTCAGAGGGCAGCCTGGGGGGGGGGGGGGGGGGGGAGGCTGGCTCTCCATCTCTACTGTGGTGTTCCTGGGGACTGAACCACATCGTCAGGCTTGGCAGCAGTGCCTTCACCTGTAAGGTCCCTCTGTTTAAGCAGACTGAAAGAAGAAATACTGCAGTTGGGGACATGGCTCAGTAGTTAAGAGCACTGACTGCTCTTCCAGGGGATCCGGGTTCAATTCCCAGCACCCACGTGGCAGCTCACAACTGTCTGTAACTCAGTTCCAGGGGAATCAACACCCTCACAGACATACATGCTGACAAAACACACCAATGCACATCTGAACCAGCAGGCTATCCTGGTCTGCTCCTTACGGCTCACAGCTGGGAAGCGTGCCCTCTCCACCTTAGCCAAGGGCCCTAAGGAGACCGATGGGTGACCTCACTCCTACCACCTCCAGTAAATTCAACTTCCAGGCACCTGCATACTTGCTCAGCTTAGGAGTTTTGCTTTTGTTTTTTAAGCAGGGCTATGCTATATAGCCCGGGCTGGTCTTGAGCTCATGGTTCTTTTATCTCAGCAGCTTAAGTGTTGGTTTTACAGGTATGGGTCGCAAAGCTCGGCTTAAGCACTATCTCTGAAGGAAGCCTGAGAGCAAGCAAGAAGCATTTCCTACCATTTTGAAATCTGTCTTCTTTAGTGCTGGTAAACTGTCTACTCCCATCTACTCTGTCTTTGGAGGCTTCAACACACAAGCAGCAAGCACGGGCAATTCTGAGGTTTCGTGGGGAGGAAAAGCCCAGGGCCAGTGTGTAACTGGAGGCCCTCACAGCTCCACCTGGAAGCTCAGCAAGCAAGCAAGCAAGCGTCAAGGGCACACACGCCAGAGAAGGCTGCTTTGGAAGCCTTCAGATACAGACCAGCCTTTCAGGGGATCCTTTCAGCAGGCACCACTCCCTGTGGCACCAAGGTCCTCTCATCCAAGCACCCCGCTCTACCCCAGAGTTTGAAGAACAGAAAACACAGACAGGACAATGAGCTCGGTCAACTCCTAGACTTGGGAGAAATGAAAGCTATGGTCTCAGAAATCCTCCCTTCAGGTTAAAACAAAACAAAGAACAACAGAAGCCTATCCCTTCTCAACAGTGACAGGTAACCTGGAGTCTTTGAAAAGAGGGCCTTTAAAGTCTCATACTTGCTCACCCCTCCAATCTCTCTGAAGAGGCCACTGCTGTGGGCACTGGATGTAGCTGATAAATGCCTGTAAGCCCAGCACCTGGGAAGCGGGGGAACAAGGGTTGAGAGCTGGAAGCTAGCTTGAGCTACTTAGAGTGATCCTATTTCAAAAAACCAAGGGCCAGCTCCAGACATATTGGTAGTATACGCCTGCCATCTCAGCACCTGGGAGACAGAGGCAACAAAACTGCTTTGAATTCCAGTCCAGCCTGGGCCACACAGCAAGATCCTATTATCAAGAGACAAAACAAAACCAAAAAAGGCTCGGGCTGTGACTAACTGGTAGAGTACTTGCCTGGCACATGTGAGGCCCACGGCTCAATCCTCAGGGCCACAGAACAGAAGTCAAAACAATCCAAAGAGACCAACCCTATGAAACTCTAAGAGGCTTAGTCAAAACCACGTCTGCAACTAGCTAGGCTATCCACGTGTGTGCGCACCCGGGCGTGTGTGTATCAGATGGTCACTTCCCTGGGCAAAAGGAGGTTGAGCCCCACAAACTCAGCAACATTTGAAGGCCAACCCCTTCCCTCAGGGCTCCCAGTTAAGACTAGAGACTGAGGAAATGGTAGTGGGAAGAAAGTCCAAACTGTCCCTGAATGCAGAAGTAAGGAAAAAGGTGGTGTCAAGGCTGCCCGAGCTTGGTGGATAAATATCCTTACCTGCCAGCTTCAAATGCCAGTCCTCCACTGAGACCCAAACTACATTCCGAGTCAGACCCGCTTTCAGTGTGCTTTCCGAAGCCGTTAGTCACGCCTGCCAAGGACACACAGAGTGAGCCTGAGTGTAGAACCCCCCTTCCCTGACACACGCCTCAGAGGACTGGAGTGGGTAGGAGGCTGCTCCTCCCCTGTAAGGACAGCATCTTAGGTGGCCGTGAGTAGACTGTATTAGCTGAGCAGCACACGCCCGACTACCGAGGAAAAACGCAGGACTTCTCCACCCCGGCGGGCTCACATGTCCCTGGCCTGCTCTAACTTCCTCCCCGTCCCAGCTGGCGGCAGCAGCCTCCTTCTTTGGGGATGATGGCAGAAGCTGAGGCAGGATAAGGGCTCGGTATCATCCGCACCCAGAGACAGCTCACAGAGCTCGGGAGACTTTAAGAGCTACGGCAGCTCAGATCACTGAAGAATGGAGCACCAGAACCCTGGCTCCAGGCTGAGTTTGGCCCCTGCCTTCTGTGAAACAGAGGAAGCTGTTTGGTCTGAATCCTTTTGCAACAAGACACCTCAGGTAGAGGGAGCTGCTTCATCGTCCTAGGGTCACCTTACCAAGGAAGGCTTCCTTTTTTTGAATCTATTGAATTCTAACTCCAGAGTCCTCCAACTCTGACCACTGAACAAAGACTGAAGGAGGATCGGGCCCCTGATTTGAGAGCTGCGACAGAAGCCATGGCTAGAAAATTGTAAGGCCAGCCAGACCCATGGAGAGCAGGTGCCTGAGCCTAACTGGCCTTTCCAATATGATGACTTCGATGTGAGTCCCAGAAGCCCACTGTGCCCTGCCTGCTTTCTGAGCTCCAACTACAGTTGTTTACAGAAATGTTCCTGAGGGCCCGCATGTGAGGGCTAGGAAAGGATCGCTGCTGCAGTATCCCCAAGCATGAGAGCTCCAGGCTGACGATGGGGCCTGATGACCCCACTAGCAAAGGCCTTCATTTTTAGTGCAGTGTTCTCCATGCTGTTTGGCTGAGACAGAGACAGAGAGCTGAAAAGATGACAGTAACTGCTACCATTGGCTGCTATTTGCTGTGCTCCTAATATGCCCCAACCTCAGCACCGCAGGGTAGGAATCAGTAGATGCAAACAGGCTCAGAGAGGGCACACAGCCAATAGGAAGTCAGGATCTGAACTTCAAGCTCTTGCTCTCTATCCTAAATGTCTAGCCTACTATAGAGAAGTACAGGCAAAAGGAAGGACCTTCAAGAGGAGTCTTCTCAACTCCAGGTCGTTTCCTGAATGGCTCTGGCGGCATCACCCAACCCCACACTTTGGGCTCTGTGATTTTTTAGCAACTCCGGGGACCTCTCTACTTTCTCCTGGAATGGGACTTTCGTGGAACGGAACTGGTACCTTTTCCTCCTCTCCCACCCACATCACTGCTGCAGCTGGCACATGTGCTGCTCTGTGGACATGCAAATGCATTCCCACCTCCAAGACATTTGCTCATCTGTCCTTCCTAAAATATTCTTCCCCTAGATGCCAGCAGCTCAAACCTTCAGCCCCTTCAAACCTTTACTCAAATGTCCCCTTCCCTGACTGCTGTGTCTCGTTCCATCCGGCGCTCTGTCCCTCTTCTCTAACGGTTTAAAGTGTGGCTTTTTAATTGTCCCCACAGTTTCTAACACAAGACCCTCATTTGCCTTTCGTCTATTTCTTCTCTAAGAGAGATGTTCGTGTTTTGTTCACTAATTTTCCTCCAGGGCCTAAGGCAGTGTCTGATAAAAATATCAAGGGCAGACTCAAGTGAAGGCAGGAACCATTTTACCACATAAAACCTTACATCCCCCTCGAGGTCAGTGATAGCCCGGCATACAAGCTGGCCCTCCGAGAACAACTGCTCTAAGCCTGTTTTCTCACAGAGGCCACCAGAGATGACTGTCAGGGGAAGGTGGCCCGTGGCAAGGCAAGCAGGCAAACAGATGGGAAATAGCTAAAGAAGTCACAGGCAGGATCACCTGTCTCTTCCCCGTCACTGTCACTACAGCTCCTGCTCCTTGGCCTCTTCCTGGAGCAGTGCTCATCTTCCGTGCTGGCTGGGGAAGCTGGAGCGCCCACTGCACCATGGTCCTCGCCGTTCTCCAGGGTCCCGTCTGGACTCCTCTGCAGCTGAACCCCATTCTTGGCCTTTTTGAAGAGGACGGATGTACGGCGGCCCACCCCACTGAGAGGGGTACCAGGAGGGCTGTCAGGGTTTATGAGAGACAGTCTGTCAATGCCATTGTCACTGAGCAAGCATTGCAAGGGCTCGCTCCCCAGCTGCAGAGCTGATTTCTCCAAGAGCTCATCGTCTTCCGCCTTCCGGGACTTTAGGGACCGGCTTGAAGGCTTGCTGTCACTGATGGGTTTCAGGGTGGGGGGATCTGGGGGAGACTCCTGCTCAGACAAGGATGGTGCAGGCCCAGTAGGCTCCAGGGTTGGTGGGGCAGGTATTTTGGAATCATCTGTTGAGAAAAAGAGAACCTGCTTGAACATTCTAGCAACGGTCTGCTCCCACCAGCCAGATAACGACTCTGATGGGCAAGAAAGCCTGAGAGGGCCACCTGTTTGGGCAGTAATCCGGTGAGGTTTCAGCTGGACAGACTGGAGGACATCAGAGTTTTCTCACCTGTCCTCGGCTTTGTGGGGACACACAGCAGACAGAAAAGGTGTTTGCAGATTTAGGGAACTCAGACCAAGCGCATTAAGTCAGAGCTTCCCAGATCAGTCTGCTCCACTTGGAACTTTACTCCCAAGCCATAGCTCAGACCCCCCATGTGAACCCCTGCGACTTTACCCTGAAGCCCTGAGTGAGGCTGGGGCCACTGGCCATTGTGCACGTGTCAAGGAGAGGAACTCTGATCTGTGCTGACTGCCACATGAACATTACCAAGAGTCACAATGGTCACCTATGCTGATTCTCAATCATGTACCTGACCTACACTAAAATGGACCCAATCCCTTCAGTGGGAGCCTTACCAAATAGAGGTAACTCCCGTGTTTAGGCCATGTGAGTGGCAGGCCTCCCCAAACCTAGGGCTCAGGGCAAGGGCAGGTACCAGTGAAATAATTCTGTCCTCACCAAAGGGAAGGCATGGGAAGCAGCTCAGCTCATAAACAGCTCCTGGGGTGTTTTAGAATCAGGTCCTCAGTTCACTAAGGTAGGGGATGGTTTAAAAATCTTACACGTGACTCTAATAGAACGTTGATTGCAAATATCCCTTTACACTTGAGAAAGCCACCTACTTAAATCAATTAGGCCTTTTATAGTCTGACACCTCTGTCTGGGATGGCCTACAGCCTTGGCCAGCTGAGATTAAAACCAAGAGTCAAGCCAGGTAGCGGTGGTGCACGCCTTTAATTCCAGCACTTGGGAGGCAGAGGCAGAGGCAGAGGCAGGTGGATCTCTGTGAATTTGAGGACAGTCTGGTCTACAGAGCAAATTCCAGGACAGCCTGGACTTCAGAGAAAACCTGTCTCAAAATACAAAGCAAAACAAAAAACCAAAAAGCCCAACCAACCAATATCCCAAGAGTCCAGAAGAAGGGTCTTCACGTCCCTTCCCCTCTCACATCCCAGGCTTCTCAGGCTTCTCCAGAGTGGCAGAGTAAGCTGTTTAGCTGTACCATACAGTACCACTATATCAGGGGCTAAACTGCCTGATACCTACCTAGTACGTAGCTACTGGGCTCCGGCACCCTAATCTCTACAGCCCGCCCACAGCCCGCCCACAGCCCTGCACCTAACCGTTCCAGAACCTCTAGGTCCCCTGTGAATCCAGACCAATACAAGAGCCAACATCTACTCTGACAAATAAATTTTATTCTCTACTGATTGCTAAATATTTGTTAATAGCATCCCAAATGAGATATGAAGGAAGACCCCCTCCAAGGGCTTTGTTTACCTTCAGGATCAGACCAGACCTATACTCAGGGGAGGATACTCTCAAGAGATGCTAGCCTCTTACTCCTGACTACCCTACCCACTCCGCACCCTGCCTGTCTGTGACCCTCTCTCACCTCTGTCCCCATCATCTTCTGGCTCCGCTTGCAATGCCTGCTCCAGAACAGCCGCATCCCCCCGCGGTCCTGCTGGCAGCTCCCCATTGGACACGGTCTTGTTCAGTGGCAGCAGCTGTGGTGGCGCTGGCTGTGCTAGCTTTTGCCGAAGAGCATTGATCTCCCTGCGTAACATGCGGACTCGACGGGTGCGGGCCCCGCTTGACCGCATCGCGCTCACCAGATCCAGTTTCTCTAGCAGTTCCTTCAGCTGCACCTCTGGGGACAGATGGGCCCGGTTCTCTGGGACGAGGATGTTGTCCACTGCCAGAGAAAAGGGAGGACAGAAGAGGCTGAATGACGAGCCCAGCACTGAGAAAGAGAAATCTTCTGGATGCAAAGTAAGACCCTGGAATGCCCGGGCCAGTGCCTCCCAGTGGGCCTTGGCCCCACAACACTACTGCCTAGAAATGGTGGATGGGAATGTGGGCAACAGCTCCAGGGAGCAGTTACAGCGATGGCCATATAGCAGGCATGCAGTGGTCTAGCAATCCCTGGCCAGAGATTTTCACCAAGCAGAGACAGGCAGTGTGGTGCTCACAGGCATTCTACTTTCTGGTCCTCCCAGCCCATGCTCCAGAGAGCTACACTTAGGGGTCCAGAGGCCTTGGCTTTCCAAGCAGACAGCTATGCCTTTTCTACCACTCAACAGGCACTCAGCGCACACCCATCTGCTCCCAACCACAGCTTTGCACCTCCAAGGCTCTCTGGGCCCTGTCCTTGTGCTGCTCGTTCATCCTGGTCCTTCTCCTCCCTACCCACCCAAGCTTCTCACCATCCTCCCAGGAGAATCGGTAAAAGTCTTCCAATTTGGGTGACTCGGGCAAGTGGGTGCCCCTCTCGGGATCATAGCCGATGTTCTCTGCCTGCCGACGAGCGTGCCGCAGGATGGCCCCTCCCAGGTCCCGCAGGCGAACAGCTGCTCGGTGGAAAATTGTGTCTTTAGCGTTATACTTCATGCAGTTGGTAACTATAAGGTTAAAGTCCTCCTCAAACTCCTCCAAGGTGTGGTACAGGTGAGATTCCAGCTTCCGCCTCATAGTAGAAAAATCCATTGGCTTGGATATGAATTCCAGGTAATCTGGAACCTAAACATATAAAACCTGTACAATTACAACAACTATTTATGAGCCACGCAGGTGCACCCTTCACTGCTACTCTGACCTCCCAACTTTCTGCTGTGGCCATGTCAGGCTCACTAAGAACCTCGGGGCATGGTCCACCCAAACAATGGGCAAGTCTATTAGCCTGCCAAGACACCACCCACCCTCACTTCTGGATGCCCTGTGGTTCAACCCCTTCCTTCCTTGGCCTACTCAGAGCTTATTTCCAGAGCAGGCTTGCTGCTCGGAGGGACAACTTGCCTCATCCAGGCTGACGGGTTCAGCAAAGATGTGTGCGGGGTCCTTCTCCTGCAGCAGGTCCAGAGTTGTCCTCAGCAGGACTGTGAACGGCATCAGCTCCAGCTCCATGGCAGCCTGCTGAACCCTGACCTGTGATGAAAGCAGGAGGAACCAGAATGCTCAACAGAGACTCACTGGGTCTTCAGCCTGACTGCTGTTAATCACCTGCCACCAGGTATGAAGCTGCCCGCCCCGCCCCATGGGTAAGGACACCAAGAGGGCTAGATGACTTGAATGTCTCCCAAAAGTTCACGCATCGGAATCTTAACTCCCAGTTGTGAGGGTGGAGAGGTGCTGGCATCCTGTGGGCTTCACCCTTAGGACGGGTTAGGAGTCCTAGAGCAGGCTGTCACAGGAGCCACCGTGGTGGAGACAAACTCTCCACTCGTGCATCCACAAGACGAGCTGTGGCACGGAGCCTTCTCACCAGTCTGTCACCATGCCCATACTTCCCAGCCTGCAGAGCTGGGAGCCTAACCAACTCTCCTTTGCAAATGACCCAGTCTGTGACAATCTATTATAGCAGCAGAGAATAGATTAGAACAAACAGCTACTTTAAATGTTTTCTGTAAGCCGGGCGATGGTGGCGCACGCCTTTAATCCCAGCACTCGGGTGGCAGAGGCAGGTGGATCTCTGAGTTTGAGGCCAGCCTGGTCTACAGAGCTAGTTCCAGGACAGGCTCCAAAGCCACAGAGAAACCCTGTCTCGAAAAACAAAAAAAAAAAAAAAAAAAAAAAGTTTTCTGTATATCAAGAACCATACCAAAACATACAGAAGTAGTAACAATTATTGATTATAGTAATTAATAATCCATGTTAGGTCCCAAGTAATGGCCTAAGCATTCTTAAAAGATTTACTATTGGGGAATATTACTTTACTTTAAGGTGTGTTACTTGTATTTATGTTGCATTTGTTTAACCCTGTGAAGCTGTGTGACTGTGCCTGTGTAAAACACCTGATGGTCTAATAAAGAGATGAACGGCCAATAGAAAGGCAGGAGCAAGGATAGGCGGGGCTGGCAGGCAGAGAGGATAAATAGGAGAAAAGAGGAGGAGTCAGAGAACAAGGAGAGAAGGATGTCAGGGGCCACCCATCCAGCCACTGAGTAAGAATGAGAATAAGATATAAAGAAGTAAAAAAGATTTAAAAAGTCCAGAGGGAAAAGGTAGATGGGTTAATATAGGTTAAGAAAAGCTGGGAAGAAACAAGACAAGCTAAGGTGTGAATCCAAAACTAAGAATAGGCCTCCATGTGTGATTTATCTGGGAGCTGGGTGGCAGTTCCCCCAAATGCCAAAAGAGTAAAATGAACATCAACAATTTACTTCATTTTTAGTTATGTGTATACGTTAGTGGGATGGTCAGTCTCAACACTTTATATAACACTGAGTGCCAGGTAGGTAGCGAGAGACACTTCCACTTCTCAAAGAAGGGGAGACAGAGAGACCAGGTAACTGGCTCCAGGTCACACAGCTAATGGGATAAGTTAGCATGAATCTCCAGTCAGTATCCACAGAGTCCTCCAGACCATAATGCCACTCTGCTCTTCTTCCTGTATTATCTCAATTAATGACATAATAACTGAAGCAGAAATTAATACCCCACTTTATAAATATGGTACATAAAGTTTAGCGACATGATTGAGTTGCCATGGGTTACCTGGTTGGAAAATAACCGAGAAAGCATTTGAGCCTGGGCCATAGTTCAAGCACACGGATGAAACTAAATGTGAGCACACGTGACTCTCACGAGCACTGAGCACTCTCACTGAGAACATCTGTGTGGGCCCAGGGTGACCAGGGAGTCCAGGCTCATCACTCAAGCAGCACCTGCAGTGGTACCCTGGACAATGTTATTTTACACGTGTGCCTCTTGTCCACATCAACATCGACCTGCCTACCTACCCAGAGCCGGGGCCTCTCCCCCCTCCTCTCATTTTCCTGAACAATCTAAGCAACAGGACCTAGCCTGGATACAAATTATAGTTTGACCTGTGGAGATCTCAAGAGACGCCCCCGGCCACTCATGCTAAGCACAGTGAGAGCCGCCCAGGATGCAGAGTGGACCTCAAGCTGTGGACCTAGGAAAGAAGGACTTGCGCTTAAACTGAACGGAAGGAGGGCAGCTTGAACCCAGGCCTTGAAAGCAGGCGGGTAACAGCCACAATTCTTGGACTAGGGAAGTCTGGACTTGTCATCTGTTCAATTAATAGTATTTGCTCTGTGCCATGTGTGGAGCGCTCCAGCAGACGCTCCAGCAGGGCAGAGAATCGGTACGACCACTGATGATAGCAGCAGCTACCACCTTGCCAGCTCATGTGCCCGGCACTAGTCTCAACTTTTACGTACATGAATTCATCTGTTTATGATGTCAGCTCTGCTGTTATCACTAAAGACAAGGAGACGGAGGTATTCAGAGATTAGGCAGTTTAATGCCACAGGAATAGAAAGCAGCAGAGCCGGGCCTTAGACGCGGTCTGGCTACACACCTCACGCTCCATGAACTATACCACCAACCTTATCACTCCCCGTGGGCAGGGACTTTTAGGACGTCTTGAACTGAGCCTGGTCATTTTAAGTAACTCCAAATCCATAAATACTTCAGGCCCAGGAGAACCTCAGGCTAGAGGCTGTCGTCTTGCAATGTCATGCAATGGCTCCAGAAGCTTTTCAAAATGTTCAGGTCAATCTCCCTCCAAAAACACCTAAAACAGGGACTCCAGTCATGGCCTCAGGCAGGAGGGACTAGGTAAGCTTAGGCTCCAGGCCAAACAAGTTGAACCACAAAACAGAAGCCATCAGAAGCACTCCACCCAAAACCAAGTGGGCCGACCACAGAGCCCACAGCGTTCTCAGTACTGAGGGAAAAGAACGCTGGCACCAGATGCCACAGAGAAGAGAGGGACCTAGAGAGCCTGGCCGGGCGCCTGCTCACCTGCTCCCTCTTGAGTTTCTCCCTTTTGCGGATGAGCTCGATCAGCAGCCGCGCCCGCTCCAGGTCGTGCCGGAGTTTCTGCCAGTACTTCAGCTCTTCCTTCACGGCACTTGTCTTCTCGTCCTGCTCCCGCTGAGCAAGGCAAGAACAAGCGACTGTGGTCTCCGTCCTCCCACAGCCCCTGCTTCCCCCACATGCACCATGGCTGCTGAGAGCCCCGCCCCAACACCACCCCGGGACCTTTCCTCCAAGCTTCCTGACACCAAGATGATTCTTTTTTTACTAAAGCAAAGCTGAAGCTTATTAAAAAGGTCTTTTAAAAAAAAAGATTTCTTTATTGTACACTGGTGTATATATTCTGTGTGAGGGTGCCAATTCCCCATAACTAAAAGGGAATTGAAGACAGGACCTTTGGAAGAGCAGTTAGTGCTCTTAACCACTGAGCCATCTCTCCAGCCCCCACAGTGACTCTTTGGTGCTGCACAAGAACAAACAGTGGCGGGGCAGTGGTGGCGCACACCTTTAATCCAAGCTCTCAGAAGGCAGAGGCAGGTGGATCTCTGTGAGTTCGAGGTCAGCCTGGTCTACAGAGTGCCAGGACAGCCAGGGACACACAGAGAAACCCTGTCTCAAAAACCAAAAGGGAAAAAAAAAAAACAGGAAAAAAGAACAAACGGTGAAGAGTAACCTGGGACTGTTTCTGCAGGCCCAGAGCCATGGCTGCTCAGCTATGGCCCTCAGAACTGGAAAGAATTTCTAAGGAGAAAACCAGCAAGCAGGGGTTGAAAGAGTATTACCCACAAGCTTTGCCTTGGATGGAAAACAAGTTCAGGTTCTCACTAGTAGTTTGTGGGATTGAAAATACTTTGGTAAAACAGCAAAAATCAGTGAATCCAGGGTGGAGAAATGTCGCAGTGGCTAAGAGCTGCAGAGGACCTGACTTACAACCACCTCCTGTAACTCCAGCTCCAGAGGGATCTGCCTCCAGTCTCTACAGGCACCTGCACTACTGCACAAGCACATGTTCACACAAACAAACGCATATGCATGCACTTAAATAGTAAAAAATTAAACTTTAGCCAGGGCGATGGTGGCTCATGCCTTTAATCCCAGCACTTGGGATCTCAGTGAGTTTGAGGCCAGCCTAGTCTACAGAGTGAGTTCCAGGACAGCCAGGGCTACACAGAGAAACCCTGTCTCAAAAATCAACACGGTCTGGCGAGATGGCTCAGCGGTTAGGGGCACTGACTGCTCATCCAGAGTCATCCAGAGGACCAGGGTTCAATTCCCAGCGCCCCCATGGTGACTCACAACAATCTGTAATAAGATCTGGTGCCCTCTTCTGGCATGCAGGCATACATGCAGGCAGAACACTGCATGCATAATAAATAAATAAACCTTTAAGCCGGGCGGTGGTGGCACTCGGGAGGCAGAGGCAGGCGGATCTCTGTGAGTTCGAGACCAGCCTGGTCTACAGAGCTAGTTCCAGGACAGGCTCCAAAGCTACAGAGAAACCCTGTCTCGAAAAAAAACCAAAAAAAAAAAAAAAAAAAATCAACACGAAAAAAGAGGGGCCATTGGGGAGGGGGAGGGAAATGGGAGGCGGTGGCGGGGAGAAATATAAATAAATAAATAAATACATACATAAATAAATAAATAGAAAAAAGAGGGGCCAGGTAGAAGTTAGTGTCTCAGTTTAGCTATGACATGTAAACAGGATGTCCAGTAGCATGAGACCCAAGGCCCAAGGACAGACAGACGGGGACAACTGAGGAAGGAATAACCAATGACAGGGAACTAGAGCAGAAGACACTTAGCATGCAGTGACTGCCAGCGCAGAACGGCTGCCATCCCTGACAGGCCGCAGGCTACAGGGTAGACCATCAACTCTATATTTAATAGGACATGTTTGGGGGCAAAGGGCACCTGCTCTTACTTTACACAGTGGGTCCACTCTGGCTCTCAGCCCAACATCTGGAGGATTTTGCCTATGTAATTGCAACATTGGACTGGACACTGCCCTAGAGTTTATCCTTAAGTCAAGCCTTGTAGTGATACTTTTTTTTTTTTAAAACAAAAATAGCTCTTAGCCTCAAAGAAACTGAACTTTTAGCAGATTCTACAGCCAAGTTAATAATATGGCTTGAGATCATTTAAGACTATGCACTAGGGAGGCAGAGGCAGGCAGATCTCTGAGTTCCAGGGCAGTCAGTGCTACACAGAGAAAAACTGTTTAAAAAGAAAAAGAGAAAGGAGACTGGGTACCCAATCTGCTGTCCTACTGTGCACTCTGCCTGCAAGAGAACAACGGTGTCAGCCTTCTGGCCTGGGGTTCCCGTGTGATCAGCTTTTACAGCCTAAGCACAGCTTTCAGTTTAAATTCTTTCACGTCTCTGCCCAGACTAGTGTCTGTGAGTGTGCACGCGTGCGCACTCGCATGAGAGTGCGTGAGTGTTGTGATCATCATTTGCTGAAAGCCGTCAACAGATCAGAAACAACCTTAAGACAAATTTCCACCACAAATTTTGGAAACAATGTGTGGATACATTTTGTTGTGGTCTCTGCAGTATTGCATGTTTCTGGGTCAGCTGGGGTAAAATGACTGGAATCTGGGCTGGAGAGATGGTGCAGCAGTTAAGAGGACTGGCTGCTCTTGAAGAGGAACAGGGTTCAGCTCCCAGGACCCACATGGTGGATAACAACCATTTATAACTTCAGTCCCAGTCCACACAACACCCTCTTCTGGTCTTTGTGGTCAAAGACACCCACATGGTACATAGACATCCATGCATGTAAAATAAATCTAAAGCAAACAAACAAAAAAATCAGAATCCCTCATCAGTTCCCATGCCATGTTTTCTGTGCTGCAAAATTAATAGAGGAAAGCCCTTTATTAGGTACAGGCATGACAGACATCATACCCAGGCACACCTCAGAGGCACGACAGATCACACACACACAGTAGGCAACAAACTACAGATAGGCCAGACAGATGGACAACACAGAGAGAGAAGTGGAGAATTAAAGTTTGGTCAAATTAATCCAAGAGGAATGGCCTCTCTGAAGCCCTTTAGTAGAGGAACCAATGCAGTGTCTCCTTCAGAAGGGGCAGCTGTCAGGTCTGAGGGTCTGGGTAGTTATCCCAGACAAAGCACCCTGAGGTGATCCCTACAGGCCAAGGCTACTCAGGGGGCACAGGGAGGAGGCATGCCCCCATCCCCGCCTCATTCCTCCCCCTCGCCCTCCCTGTACCTACCTGCTCGGCATTTCTCTGGGACTGTAGGTGGGAGTGCAGGCGCCTGATGAGGGGGACACCATTCCGGGCCTGCCGTTTCAACAGCCAGTAGTTGTGAAGCCGCTGCATGAACTGGGCTTTCCTCTGAAAGGACAGACCACTACAGATCTTGTTCAACCTTAAGTAGAGGCAAGGGGAGAGAGACAGGTCAGCGGGAAGCTCAGGCTTCACACAACTGTGCATCCTATCCAGACCTCGGTCCACTTCTGAACCTTCTAGAGGAAGCCAGAGAGAGGAGAGCCGAGAAAAGACAGCAGCGCTAAGCAGCTCAGACTGAGCAGGACGGCTTCCACCTGCTCCCTGCTGCCTGCTGTCACTCGCTGTCAGGGCAGTACAGAGAAGCAGGCCTGCGCTCCTCAACCCATAGCCCCCTCTTGATGAAAAGCAGCAAAAAGAAAACAGGAATTTGAGTAAGCTGTGTGCTATGTGGCAGTTTCCTGCCTTTGGTGGCGGAGGATCTCACCAAACCCTGGGGTAGCCCACGACCAAGCTCAAAGAAAGCAGGCCAGGTTACTGCTTCCTGCACCCACATGGAATCCTCAGAGTAATCCAGCCTTGGCGGGGTTTTGCATGTGTACACATGTGAGAGAGATGAGTCTCACTATATTATCCAGGCTGGCCTGCTACTTACGATCCTCCTGCCTCAGCCTCCCAACTAATGGGATTATAGGCAATACCCAGCTGACCTTTGATTTTTCATTTAAAAACTCTTAGCATCCCCAAAATGCCTAATTCTGAACCAAATGGAAAAAGGAGAAAACAACAACAAAAATCTAGACATATAAGAGGACGTAAGTTCTGATATTGTAGTCAGTTAAAGGTTTAATATTGAGTTCAAACTAGGGAAGCTGTGGGGCAGAGCAGGTAAGGGTCCAATGAACACCTTCAGGAAGAGCAGCCCCACTCCCACACCTAACTAAAGGCAGGCACTCTTAACGTAGCTAAGATGGTAGCCAAAGGGGGATCTGAATCCACGGCCCCTTCACTAGTACAGTACACGCCCACGGCAAACAAGGCCTAGTGCTCTTGTATTCTCCTCTGCTTTATCTCTTCGCCCCACTCCACAGAAAGAGAGCCAAGTGTAGCTAATCGGGGTGAAACTTAAGAAAGATAGGCATGTTCAGCGGGCACTGCCCATCAAAGCTTTCTCCATCTCCAGTCACATGTTCTCGTCCCAAAGCCAAGCTTACCTAGGCCTTTCCCCGAAGGCCAGCTCCCCACCGACACCCATGCCAAGCACACCTGCCCGCCTGCAGGCCAGCCCCCTGCCCTCCCCCTGCCTCGTGGCTATGGTGGAGTGGACAGCATTTGTGCGGGTAGGGGAGGAGTAACAGTAACAGAAGCAGTAACAGCCACCATTTATTGAGCGCTCACTATCTGCCAGGCACTGTGCTAAGTATTTGACTCACGTTGCCTCCTTTATTTCTCAGAGCTCCATCTGGTGAGTTTGCCCACATACCCTGGCTTAGAGCAATTTAGCAGCTTACAAAGGTCACACGGGTATTAAATGGCTTGTTTGTTCTTAGACAGTAGAGCAGCTCCTCAGACAGCAGCTATGACAACCAAAAGGTAGCCCCAGGGCACAGACACCCTACAAATGGGGACTAGGCACTGACCGCTACTTCAGGAGATGACCGAGGCCAGCTCTGTGTCTAGGAGACACACTCGGGAGTTGCCGAAGTTCTCCAGAGCCTCCCTGTCCTCATCTTGTTCTGCTATCTTCCCCGTGCAGCAAGTCGGGGCCGCCTGTTCCCTCACACAGCTGATCTACAGCCTACCAGTACTCCTCTGTCCCTAACCTCGTGGAGACTTGGGCAGAAGGCAGCCTAGCACTTACAGCCCCAATCTGCCCTTTCCACCTAGCCCCACCCCTTAGAACAGGATGTGGCTTGTAGTAAGTGCTCAATAAACACCTCGTTGAATGAACAAAGGAGCCAACTTTACCTCCTGTGGCTGTGGCTTCTTCATCTGGGAATGTGGGAGAAGGTGCAAGGACTACATTAGATGAGCAGTCTCCAAGATCCCTTCCTCCTCTAACGCTACATACTTTTCTTCCTTTCCTTAACCACCCCCACCCCCACCCCCGGCCCTTTTTGGACAGGGTTGCATTGTGCAGCCCTGGCTGACCTAGAACTTACTATGTAAAACAGGTTGGACTCAAACTCCCAGTAATTCAACTGACTCTGTCATCCAACTGCTGGGATTAAAGATGTGCATCCCCACACCCAGCTACACTGTACTTTAAAAGAAGTCACCCTGAAGTGGCCTCTGCTGGAAAAATCTTCCCTAAACTGCCCACCCCCTCCAGCAGCTCCAGGTACCTACAGTACTGCGGGTTTAACACAGGCAGTGATCTCTCTGCAGACTCTTGGGGAGGGTCCTGGTGGCTTGGCTATAATGCTGAACTTTCCCCTGAATTTAAAACTTCTCAAGGAGGACCACGCCTCCCACAGCCCTCGTGGATAAAAAGTCCCCATCTTTCCCAGGGCAGTACTTGTGGGAAGGCAGGTGTTGAGCCCTTAGCACAGTAGCTCCCCATTTAGAATACTCTATCCCCACATGGGTTTTGGGGAGCCTCTGCGAGAGCCCTCAGGGTGGTCACAGAGATGAGGTGATGTGAAGGACACAGACCAGAGATGAGAACCACCTAGAAATCCATGGACTAGTTAACAGTGGAGACGATCCTGTTCTCAATGCATTCGGTGTGACTGTGACGCTCTACCACCTAGGTGATACACTGCCACTCGAGTTTCTAAGCAAATAAGTGATTTATGTCACTCTGAACCAGAGCAAACACATTACTTGTAGGGCACGGCCAAAAACCACAAAATAAGCCTTGGTTCCAAAGGACAACCTTGAATACGGGAGCCCAGAGGAGCTCAGGTATTCATCAACCATATCTGGAGAAGTCCTGGCCTAGGGTGAGGACCAAACCAGAGCCCTTGTGATGAGGCTCACCTGTAAGAGGGTATCTGTGGGACAGTGACCATGGGGACAATGGTGGAAGGTGTCTCTCGGCTAGCTTCCTCTGGCTCCTTCTTGATCTTCTGCTTTGAACTCATCTTATTCTTCTTGGACACCCCCTTGAGGGGGCTGCCCACCCCACCTTGGCCTTCCTGATCTTCCTCCCCTGCTTCTTCCTCTTCCTCCTCCCGGCCACCCTCTTTCAGCCCATCCTCGTCCCCTGCCTCACTGAGGCTTCTGGGTGAGTCGCCCTTTCTCGGAGAGTGGGCCTCACAGTAGGCCGTCTTCCGCACAGTAAAGATGGTGCCATTGAGGCTGGTTTCTCTCATGGGTTCAATCTTCATGAAGAGTCCGGCCCGTTGTGCACATGTCACGTGGAAGGCGGTGTAGCAGTTCACTTTATGGCACTGGATGGCAGCACCCAGCCCTTTCTGCTTGCAGATGTAACAGGTTAGTTTCCAGCGGGCAGGTGGAATGTTGTCGATGCCCTCAATAGGCTCCAGGAACACGGTATTGGCAAAGCAGACTTCAGGGATCCAGATGGCACAGACTACATGAGCCCAGTGACCATCACTGGTCTGTTTGAAGGCCCCACCTTTATTGGGGCAAAGGACACAATCCACAGGCCGAGAGGGAGACTGCAGGCAGCAGCGGCAGAGCCACTGGCCCTCCGGGATATAGGGGACGCCATAGCACTCCTGGTGCACGGCTAAGTTGCAGATGTCACAGAACAGGATGACGTTGCTGTTGTGGCATTCATCGTCCAGGCACACACAGCAGAAGGCGTCTTCATCAATTAGTGACTGCTGGGCGCCGCTGCTGCGGCTCTCCAAGTACGACTCCTTCTCTAGCCGGTCCACCAGCAGCTCGAAGGTATCTGCCGACACCGAGCTGTGCCCGTCTACGCGGCGCTTCTCGTTTACCATGTCTAGCCAGGCGAGGTCCTCCTCATCCATGTCATATTCCACCTCTGCATCCAGCTCTTCGGGGGGCTTCTCAATGTAGCGGTAATAAGCAGCAGGCAATGGGGGTGCTTCCGGCTGGCTGCCTGTATCCACCACACGGAAGCTGGGCTGCGGGAGGTGGAAGGAGGTGCCAGACGCATGCTTGGAGCAGGACTCCTTCTTCTTGCCTTTAGACGAGGGTTTCTTGGACTTGGCGGGGAGCTGAGGCTGCTCACTGTTTTCCTTGTTGCTGTTGCACTCGGTGATATCCTGCGCGGTGAGCTCATCTTCAGTGATGATCTTGAGCGGGTCATAAATGCTGATGCGATGGAGGCGGCCATCGATGTCAACCTCCACAATCCTCTGGGCCTGGGCGTAGGTCAAAGTCTCTCGTGTGGGTGAGCACTTAAGACTGTACGGGGATGGGGACCTCCGGCCCTCGGCATTCTGCCGTGACTTTCGACGAGGCTTCCTCATGGCAACAGGAAACCGCAAAGATAAGCCTGAGGAGAAAAGACCACAAAAGTGTGAACTGGATATTCGGTGCGAGACACACACACACACACACACACACACATGCATTCACCCTTCCATCAAGGGAACACCAAGAGATCTGGCTGTTTCCTCCACATCACAGCACTGTGAAGCACCCTTGAGGCAGCGTCACCTTCTTTAAGTCTTTTTACAAACATCACTTATCAGTGAAATGGTTATTTTTGGTTTTTCAAGACATGGTTTCTCTATGTATCGGGCCTATCTGTAGTCGTGGAACTAGCTCTCATAGTACAGGCTGGCCTTGAACTCACAGAGATCTACCCACCTCTGCCTCCCAAGAACGCGCGTGCCACCCCATCCCCCCCCCCCCCCCCCCTAGCTCTCATAGTACAGGCTGGCCTTGAACTCACAGAGATCTACCCACCTCTGCCTCCCAAGAACGCGCGTGCCACCCCTTCCCCCCCCCCCCCCCCCCGCTAGTCAGTGAAACTTTTTTTGTTTCTGATTATTTTAAATTGCAAACTTGAGCCTGGCAGTGGGGGCACACACTTTTAATCTCAACACTCGGGAGACAGAGGTAGGCAGACCTCTGTGAGTTCGAGGACAGCCTGATCTACACAGTGGGGTCCCAGGACAGCCAGGGCTACATAAAAGCCCTGTCTTAAAAAACAAACAAACAAGCAAGCAAACAAACAAAAAAGAAAAAAACAAGCAAGCTGGCAGTGGTGACCCATACCTTTAATCCCAGTACTGGGGAGGCAGAGGCAGGTGGATCTCTGTGAGTTCAAGGCCAGCGTGGTCAACAGAGCTAGCTCCAGGACAGCCAGGGCTGCTACACAGAGAAACCCTATCTCAAAAAAGAAAAAAAAAAAAAAAGCAAAATCCCTCAGCTCATCAAGCAATGAACTGTTCCTCCTGCTTTTCTTTTCATCTAAGTCACATAATTTACTGTGTTATTTCCTACGTCTTCCAGCTAGAATGTGAACTCCATGGAGGAAGGAATGGCCTGCCTATCTCATTGGCTGCTGGGCGCCCTCAGTGTCCGGAAGGATACCTAGGTAAGTGAGCACCCGCAAGTGCTAGGTGATTGAAACTAAATACTGTGTTTGTGTGTATGGTGTGTGTATAGACATGTGTGCATGTGTACCTGCTCACCCAAGCACATGTGGAAGCCAGAGACTAAAGTCAGGTTCCACGAATCTTTTGAGACTCGTGCTCACTGGAGCTGGAATTTGTGGCTTCGGTTAGATTGGCTGGTCAATGAGCACCTGAGACCTGCCTGTCTTTGTCCCCGAGTGGTGGGGGTTGGGGATCAAACTCAGGTAGGTCTTCATGCTTGCGCAGTAAGCCCTTCACCCAGTGAGCCCTCTCCCCAGCCCTGAAATTAAGCACTATGACCCCTGTCCTCGAGGAGCCCTAGCCAACTAAAAGGTCAGATCTTTATAATATGATACAAGGTGAGATGTAACCTCCTCAGGATACATGCAACGCTGGGACAGTTGATGATGAGAAGAGAGGATGGTTAAGGGTTCCAAAAACAAGACACTAAATCAGAAGGAATGTTTGCGCCCAGGAGCTCAAAGCCAGCAAAGTAAGACCACGCCTTGTTTGTGTGTTTGCTTGTTTGAGACAGGAATTCTCTATACAGCCCTGGCTGTCCTGAAATTCAGTGTGTAGGCTACTATGCCCAGCTAAGGTCATGTTTGTTTGTGTTGTTTTGTTTTAAAAGGAGAAGGCAAAGACAGTATCAGTGACAAACATCTACTTTCTAACAAAAAAAAAAAAAAGAAAGAAAGAAAGGCTGGGCACTTGGGAGGCAGAAGCGGGCAGATCTCTGAGTTCTTGTAAGAAATAAATAAAATCTCTGGGCGGTGGTGGCGCACGCCTTTAATCCCAGCACTCGGGAGGCAGAGGCAGGTGGATCTCTGTGAGTTGGAGGCCAGCCTGGTCTACAAAGGGAGTTCCAGGACAGGCTCCAAAGCTACAGAGAAACCCTGTCTCGAAAATAAATAAATAAATAAATAAATAAATAAATAAATAAATAAATAAATAAATAAATAAATTCACAGGCCTAAGGCCTCTCCCAAGCCATCTTACCATGGTTAGAAGCCCTATCTCTTGATCCTGTCCAGAGTAAAGAGATCTGAAATGCTTCAAACTTTAATTCCCAGGGGACTCCCTGCAAAAAGCTGTACCGAAACTGCTCAGGACATTTCCAACTACAAACCCTGCAAGCTATGGGAATGCCTCTAAATTTAAGTACCTCAGAAGGGCTATGCTATGGCCCTTCCATCTAATCTACCCTCAGGTAGCAGAGAAAGCCCGATGCTTCCCACAACACTCTCTGGACTAGGGAACCACACCAAGCCCCTAAGGAGCAATGAGTGACAGGCAGTTCCCAAGGCCATCACGGCCAGCAAGGGGACAACAGCTCGGCACACTTTAACAAACTACAATGGCCTTTTCTTTTTACTACTTCTCACAACTACCTCAGGAGGCTGTGCAGACATTATCTCCATTTCAGGCATGAAGAAAAGCTCAGAAAACTGACTCAGCCGAAGCTGACGTGACTCCAGATCTCCCGTCCACGCTGGAGGGGTAAAGAACACCAGTGAGGTGCGGCAGTCTTCACAAAGATGTTCTGTACAAGCTACATTCTAATCTTGGTCCTACGTAACTGAACAAAGTTTCTCATGTCCCCCTGTCTCCACACATCATGGGCAGTGCTGGCTGTAGTGGCATACTTTGAATCCCAGCATTCGGGAGGGAGAGACAGGCCTATCTGTGGAATTTGAGGCCAGCAACGTCTACACGGTTTTTTCAGACCAGCCATAGCACAGAGTGAGGCTCTCCCTTAAAGATATATATATGGGCTGGAAAGATAGCTCAGCAGTTAAGAGGACCTAGCTTTGGTTCCCAGCTCCCACATTGTGGATCACAAACACCTGTAACTCCAGTTCCAAGGTATTGGTATCTGAACTCTCAGGGGGACCAGGAATAATATACATCAGGCAAAATACCCATGCACATACAATAAAAAAATTAAAAATAAATAAAAGCAAGAACAAAAATATCTACTTTTTGTCTATTGTTCTCTCTCCTTTTTTTGTTTTGTTTTTCGAGACAAAGTTTCTCTGTAGCTTTGGAGCCTGTCCTGGAACTAGATCTTGCAGACCAGGCTGGCCTTGAACTCCAAGCGTTCGCCACCACCCGCCTGGCACACACTAACTTTTTAAGAGTTATCACTGACAACCATAGTGATAGGCCCTTTAAATCCCAAGGTGTGACTTAAACTAACCTGGCTGAGGAGCCAAATGAGGCAGGCACACAACACCATTTGGAGCCAAAGGCAACAGAACCCTGACAGCAACTCTGTTCTGGTTCCGGAAGCCCTAGGGGCACTAGACCGGTCACTAATGTCAGGGTCTCAGAAGCAGCCCCAGCCAGGAGCGGCGCAGTCCCCAAGCCTCCAGGGGCAAGGCGCCTCTGGGGAGGGAACGCACACTTCAGTAGCTATTTTGAAGAGTCGACAGTGCCGGCCTCTACCCTTTCTGCAGTCCCAGGAACCGTCTCTCAACCCACCCCCAACTTCCAGTCCCTGTCCCCGGGAGCAAACGGCGGGCAGGGCTGCGGCCGCAGGGAAACAGTTTCGCCTACAAGGAGCTAACAGCTAGACCAGGTTATTTTTGGCGGGAGTTTCCGTACGTACACAACTCTTACCTTACACACACTCCCTCGTATCCCCAACACCCCCTCCAGAGCCGTCCTGAGCGGCCCCTGAACCCCAACTCGCCCACCTCACCCTCGCCCCCGAATGGGGAGTTTTCAACAACTGGACCGAGCCCGCCCTGCACGCCACACGGGAGACTCAGGAGACCAGGTAAGACCCCCAGACCTGGTCCCTGCCCCGTGAAAGGGGCGCCTCTTCCAGAACAATCTTCACCGCCCCGACCCCCGAAGGAGGAAGGAGAGAAACGTCGCCCCCAAGGCCCAGAGGGTGAGCGCACCACAGACTGACGCCGAGCCCGACCCTCACAGAAAAAGCGAGCGCGGCCGAACGAGGGGGCGGGGGCGGAGAGGCGAGCCCTCATTGGCAGCCCGACCTGCCTGTCAAGCGGGAACCCGGGCGCCCAGAGCGGCCGCCCAAAGGCGGAACTCTCCTCTAGCCTGGCCAATAGGAGGCCACGGGGAGGGCGGGGCTTAGCCGCTCGGCTGCCAGGACCGGAGAGAAACAAGATGGCGGGTGCGGGTGGGGGTCCTCGCTTTGCAGCTCCCCCTCGCGCGCCTTCCCCGGCTCCGCCGCCGCCCTCGCTGCAGGGCAGGGCTCGCGCGTCGCCCCCGCGCCCCGTCGGGACGCCCCTGTGCGCCCTGGCCGCCCCCCCCTCCGTGCGCAGCGCTCGGTCCCCGTCGGCCCCCGCCGCCCCCGCTCGCTCCGGCCCCCGCCGCCGCCGCCCCCACGTTACCTCAGCCGCCGGCCGGGCCCCGGGCTTCTGGGGGCCCCCCTGGGCGCGGGCGGGCGGGCGTGCGGGCGGGCCGGGCTACCGAGCAGGTCCGAGCGCGGCCCGGCTGAGGCAGCGCGGCCTCCTCCCCGCGCCGGCCCCTCCGCTCCGTCTCCCCCGGCCCGGCCGCCGCTCCCGGGGGAGGAGGAGGGGGAATGGAGCAGTCGCCGCCGCCACCGCTGCCGCCACGGAGCCCGGCCGAGGGGAGGGAGGGATCAGCCCCCAGGCAGGATCCGCCCCTCGGCCTCCCCCCCGCCACCTCCACCCCTTCCCTCGCTCCCTCCCCGGCTCGAGCCGCCGCACGCGAAGCGGGAGCGCGAAAGCGCGGGGAGACCGGAGCGGATGCCCCCGCCCGAGCCCGGCGCGGCGCCGGTGGCGGCGGCGGGGAGCCGGAGCGGCGGCGCCACCGCCACGGGCCACCCGTCCCCGGCTCGGCCTCACGGGCCTGCCCCGGAGCTGAGCTAGTCGGGGTTCCCGCTCTGCATTCAGGGAGCCATGGCCTTCCCCCATCCCGGGTGGCGGGGTGGAGGTCCCGACGGTGTGTGGTGTCCACGGGCGGGCGCAGGTGGCTGCGCGGCTCCCGGAAAGTCGTCCCTCCCCAGGTCCCCAGGACAAAGGTCTAGCGATGTCCACCCCATCCCCTCCCCCAGGGAAGGCAGCCCGGGAAAGACCCGTCTGTTGTGTGCACAGGTGAGCCTCTTGTTCCACACAAGGCTGCAACAGACCTGACTTTTCCATCTCTGGGTTCTTGTTTTTCTCTTTTTAAAGTAAACATAAAAGTTTGACAGTCTGCTTAAGCGTGTCTCGTAATTCCGTTTGTCACTCTAGGCATGGGAAATACTTTTCTCCATGAATCTGATTTGTCCAGGAGTCGGATAACTTAATGCACTACGCGGCTTTCTAAAAGAAGCCTGTCTGACAAGCAGCCATTCCAGAGTTGAGTTGGACTCAAGCTGGCTTTTGTTTTAATAAAAGTAAAATAAGAGGAAAGGCCCCTTTGCCACCCCCTTGTACCTATAAATTTAAAAGCTTACCTCTCATGACTGGGGTCTTAAGCACCAATACTTAATGATGCTTATAAAGGATATATGGACAAGCTGTCATCGAATATGAAGATGAATGGCATATTTTGAAAGCGTTTCCTCTGCCCGCACGGCTGATGAGACTTTCACAATTGCTTGCTTGGCTCTGATATCCAGCACATGGGTGCAACCGTTGGAAGGATAGAGAATAAACTCTTAGGGCCCAAATATGGAAGTATAGGTGCCATAAGTAAATAATTCAGAATTTACCTGTTCAGTAAAGCAAGGAAATTAGTTTTCGTTACAGGGGTGTTTTCTCAATAGATAGGAATAACGTACTGCAAAAATAACCAATTTTTAAGAAGAAAAGGGCGGGTCTTGCGGAGCTGAGCAAGAGCAGGGCAATGTTTTGAAAGCTTTGAAGCTGAAATGCTTTGTGTGAATTAGTTAAGTGTTCTAAAGCTTGGGGGAATAAACATGGGGGGGGGAGGAAGATTGATTGTGGAAGGAAAGCCCTGGAGGAAGAGAATATTGCAATTACTTTAGAGTTAAAAAAAATCTTGAACAGGGATCAGAATTTCATGTCTTGTTCTTTTGCACTATGAAACAAAACATTTATATATGACATATTTCCTTTTTATTTTTTATTCTTCGACAGTTTCATGCCTGTGTACATCAGGCACTCGTCTCTGGAACGGTGTTCTTGAAGTTATGTAGCATGACCTCGTTTGCATGATTGGGAGTGATCGTTTCCCACTAAGATGAACAAATAAATACTTTGCGACGATATCCCAGTTTGCACTTACAGTGATTTAAGTGCTGTTGAAAACACATGGCAGCTTAATCATGCAATCACTCGCTTCCCTTGTTCATTTTCTGAAGACCTCTCCCGGCTCACGTTTCTTCTCCCCTCACCCCCACGTTTAAAGAGTTAGCATTACAGCCACCCTCATTTGCCGACTTGACGTGGGAAATTGGCTTCCTGTAGCACTAACCTCACCCATAACCAGTTCTTTGGGACATAATCTCAGATGTAACATGCAACAATTATGTCATTAAAAACAAATTTAGATCAGACATCCCAGAGGCACTACATTTAATTCCCTCTAATCTTTAGCTATTTTAAAGAATTTGAATTCATCAGTCCCTGGCCTGTCCATTAAACAGTGCTACAATTAAGTTCAACAAAACAAAGACTCTGCCTTCCAGTCTAAATGTTTGTTTTCATCTTTCTTCTTTTCTACTAAAGCTATGTGAGCCCTGCACACACAGCTTTAATCCTAGCACGCAGGAGGCAGAGCTCTGAGTTCCAGACCACCCAGGGCTTCCCATGAAGAGTTTGTCTCAACTAACAAAGCAAAACACTTTAGTGTGAAGAACTTGTAATCTCCCCCCCCCCCCCCCAAATTAACCAGACCCAGAGGTCACTGAGAGAGTAGACTTTTTTAAAGCTATGATAACCATTTTGAAGCTGGAGAAAAATATTGGATTTTACACTATCACCATCAAATATATATTTAATGCATTTATCCCACAAGAAAGGAGAAAGATCCACGAGAGACAGTTACCCGTTCACCGCCTTCATGACTCCTGTCCTTCGTCTGCAGTCAGCCCTGCCTCACACCTAACGGTTAGCCTCTCGTTCTCCGTGTTACCCTGTACCCACATGTACATAGCTGTTAAAGGCTAGGATCAGAATAGTAGGGTAAACAAATTTTCTTTTTTCTCCTTTCTGAGACCGTTAAACCCCCTTAATTTATAGTCTAAGTTCTTCCATTCTTCTACAGTTTGACCTCATCTTTTTAATTTGTTGTGTAATTGTGGTTATTTATTGAGCACCCTCATACCCCATTGCCTAGGGTGGAGGTCAGGGGGCAACCTGTAGGAGGTTGTTGTCGCCTACAGTGTAGTTCAGAGGGTCTAACTCTTCAGGCCTTGGTAGCAAGTGCCTCTATCCACTGAGCCACCCTACTGCCACCAGTATTTGTTTTTACGAGTCAAAACAGGCCAGGTGGTGGTGGTGACACATGCCTTGAATCCCAGCACTGGGAAGGCAGAGACTAGCGGATCTTTGTGAGTTTGAGGCCAGCCTGGTCTACAAGAGTTAGTTCCAGGACAGCCAGGACTATTACACAGAGTAAACTGTTAGGCTGGGAGCCTAGGCCCCAGTCCTTGGCATCTATCTCAGCCCCCAGGCCTGGTCTGGACTTCAAATCCCAGCAGGCCAGTTCTCACCCCTCCCTAGGGGTGGGGTCGGGACCACTCCCCAGGGTACTTAAGTGATCCCTCAAAAGAAGAACATGTGGTCCCCCTTTCTCCCTCCCGGGGGTTGTATTCTTGTGGCTTCCCGGTTTCCCCCTTGGGGCCACCCGAGAGCACAGATCTTCCATTAAACCTGGATATTTCTTAATTTGGTTTGTTTTGATTTGGCTTGATTGGGAATTTTTGCATCGTCAGAGAGCTCGCTTAGGAAATATTCCTAACATAAACCCTATCTCGGAGAAGAAGAAAAAAAAAGTCAAAACAGTCCAGGCTGTGATGGCGCACACCTTTACCCCAGCACTGGGGAGACAGAGACAAACTTGGCCTACAGAGAAAGTTCCAGGACAGCCAGAGTTACACAGGGAAACCCTGTCTCCAAAAACAAAACAAAAAGTTTTCAAAAAAGACAAGACCACATGAGATTGGATGTAGCAAATATTTTAGTAACTTGAACATGCCTCAGAATACAAGAGATGCTAGCCAGCTTTGGAGGCAAGAGAGGGTGTGCATTCAAATAGGGAGTAAGGCTCTGGGGAAGGAACATCTGAGCAGCATCCTAAAGCTAGCTGAGGGAGCCTGTCCCGGGCATGCCACCAGCGTGAGTGAACAGAAGTGGGTACCCGAGAACAGTTTCAGATGTCTAACTGGCTCTGATTCACAAACTGTATAGCATCCGGTCTGTAAAAGGGGAAGGCCCTCCAGTCAGCAGGAGGGCTGGATGGAAAGAGAATTCACCCCAACACGACCTAGAATTTATGAGGCTGACCTTGAACTCACAGAGATTTCTCTGCCTCTCCCTCCTGAGCGCTGGGAATAAAGCGCTTGCTACCACACCAAGTTTCTAAAACAAATTCTAACCTGGAATGTGACCCGAGTAAGGATCAGACTCCAGTTTGTGCAGGCCCTTATTCCTCACCCTTTCTCTCAAGCAGTCAGTTCACACAGGACCCCACAGGACCGGGTTATCACAGTACCCTCTAGTGAGATGGTCTAGGTTGGACTATCTGTTCCTGCAGGGTATAGGGGCATTCCATTAGCTTCTCCACTGGACATTACAGAGTAAGCCCAGAGCAACAAGCGCCTCATCTGAACTCCCCACACTCACTGTGAAGCCGCAGCCTTCTTCCTCCTCCTCCTCCTCCTCTTTTTTGAGACGGGATTTCTCTGTTACAGTCCTAGCTGTCCTGGAAGTAGCTCTTGTAGATCAGGCTGACCTCAAACTCCACCCACCTCAGCCTCGGGAGTGTTGGGACTAAAGGTGTGCGCCATCACCACCCGGCTTGTACGTTCTTTCTTCTTAATGGACACGATTAGATTAGTTAGTATCTATCTTCCTAATCAACATTGGGACCCTCTTTTCTCCCCCTTCTCATGTGATATGGACTCAAAATCAGGGCTGGAGAGAAGGCTCAGCAGTTAGGAAAAATGGCTGTTCCTCCAGAGGTCCTGAGTTCTACATACATACATATACATACCTACATACATACACACGTAAATAAAAATACAGCCAAGCGGTGGTGGCATGCATCTTTAATCCCAGCACTTGGGAGGCAGGCAGAAGCAGGTGGATCTCTGAGAGTTCAAGGCCAGCCTGGTCTAAAGAGCGAGTTCCAGGACAGACAAAGCTACACAGAGAAACAAAGAAATCCTGTCTCGAAAAACCAAAACCAAAAGAACAAAACAAAACAAAAATCTAATAAAGAATTGAAGACTCACAGTGACCAGCAGGGAAAACACTACTCCATCTTTTTCTAGAGGCAGTACCCCCTGGGTCTCCAGCAGGGGAGCCCAGGTCATGGAGGCAAGAGGCACTTATTGGTGAGTACAGTCATTAGGGTCACCCCTGAAAGGTGATGTCCCTCTCCGTCCCTTTGTCTCCGTGGCGATCGACTCTAATTACAGAGGCAGCTGCAGTCCTGCCTTCATTGCTTTGTGACTCAGAGCTCTCGATGCTCCCTGAATGCCAGTGCCCCAGCCCCAGCCACACAAGGTGTTGTCCCAGCTCTTCTCCCTAGGGCTTTCTGCGTGCCGTCCCGGCGCTGAGGCCAGCGTTGGACTGGAGTGGAGGAGGTATGAGTCACTCGTTCCCAGACCTGTTGTGTTTTCAGGAATGACTACACTCTGGGAGGCAGCTTCCTTGCCCAGTGGCTCAGACCGAGTTTCCCCAGGTCCTAGGGGCAAGGTGAGAACAGGTTTTCCTGATAAATATAATCACTTGTGAGCCTGGTGGTCGGTGGTGGTGCACACCTTTAATCCCAGTGCTTGCGAGGGAGAGGCTGCCAGACCTCTGTGAGTTCTAGGCCAGCCTAGTCTGCAGAGTGAGTTCCAGGACAGTTAGGACTATTTCACAGAGAAACCTGTCTCGAAAGAAAAAAAAAGATAAATAAATAATTTTTATTTACATGTGTGTAGAAGAGGGTAAGTGGTTCCCCTGGTACTGGAGTTGCAGGCAGAGGTGAGCTACCACATGTGTACTGGGAGTTGAGCCTGGATCCTCTTAATGCTGAGGCGCCTCTCTAGCGTTAGCCAAGTAGTTCTTCACACGGCTTTCCAGCCTCTCTGCTGGGTGGCCTTCCTCTCAGGGATGCCTCCCTTGTCACAAATGACTAACGAAGTCACCGATAATGACTTAGTTATCATAATGTCTACAGGAGGAAGAATGTCTCCATCAGCTCCCAGGGTAGGAGTAGTTTTAAGGTTCAGGTGACATCACCTAAAAGCTTCTAGAAGAATTCCTTTAACATCTCTCTGTCTAGAATGGATGATGTGTTCATTCCTGAGTCAGTCACTGGAAAAGAAAAAAGAAAAAAATGGTTGAGTGGAGACGGTTTCTAGTGTTTGTCAGCTCACACACTCCAGAGGGAACCTCCACTGAGGAATTGCCACCGAGACTGGCTTGTGAGCATGCCTCTGCCTAATTTTTTTTAACATAAAAACTTTTTTACATTCATTTTTACTTTATGCATATGGCTGTTTTACCTGTATGTGTGTCTGTGTACCACGTGCAAGTCTGGGACTTCCAGAAGCCTAACAGAAGAAGGCATTAGATCCTCTGGAACTGGAGTTGCAGACAGCTGTGCGCTGCCATGTGGGTGCTGGGAACTGAACCCAGGTTCTCTGGAAGAGCAGCCAATGCCATGGGTCCATCTCTCCATAACCCCCATTTTTTTGATGAATAATTGATGTGGGTCCCAGAGAACTTAGACAACAATGCAGACACTAAGAGAGACTTCCATAGATATAATCTACATGGGAAGTAGAAAAAGACAAGATCTCCTGAGTAAATTGAGAGCATGGGGACCTTGGGGGAGGATGGGAGGGGGAGGGAAGAGGCAGGGAGGGGAGCAGAGAAAAATGTAGAGCTCAATAAATATCAAATAATAATAATAATAATTGATGTGGGAATCGCAGCCTATTGTGGGCAGTGCCTGTCTTGGGCAGGCGGTCCTGGAAAGCATAAGAAAGCAGGCCATGGTGAACAAATCAGTAAGTAGCATTTCTCCACAGTCTCTGCTTCAGCTCTTGCCTTGAGTTCCTGCCCTGACTCCCCTTCGTGATGGGCGGGCGCTCGAAACTGTGAGATGAAATGAACACTTGCTTTCCCCGGTTACTTTAGCTGTGGTTGTTATAACAGCCACGGAGAAGTAAACTAGAGAGAGATTCATCATCCGGGTGGGACCTGTGCTGAAGACGTCACACCATACAACTTGCCCTTTTATTGTGCTTTGTGTCTTGAATCTTCGTTCATTTGCAATTGATGTCTTCCAGATGCAAGGCCCCAAAGCTCAATAACTCTGTCTACAAAAAGCCAGGTGTTGACTGTGTCCTTGGACAAGAGCTAAGTCACTCCAGGCTCTGTCCCAGACATCATCCTCCCACCTCTCCTTAGCATGACCCTGAGGACAGATCCATTCATCTGGCTGATGCTCCCTTTCATCTAGAAGCAGCCAGAGCAGGTCACCCCGGACCCTCATGAGTTGGGCCCAGATCCCCGAGGAAGCGATGTTATGGTTGAAATAAGTGTCTGGGATAAAAACCTTTTAAGACATTAGGGGGAAAGGATCTGAATGGCAGCCTTTAATCCAGCTCTTGAGAGGCCGAGGCAAGCCAGCCTGGTCTACATAGTGAGTTTGAGGCCAGCACAGGGACATGGTGAAAAATAAGAAAAAGTCTTGCAGCTGGGTTTGGGTGTGAGATGGCCGTGGTGACCCTCTTTGTTCAGCTCCAGTTCTGCACAGCAGACATTGTGCACACCCAACTCCACTCTCGCTACCACAATAGTTCCTCCAGGGCCTCATCGTAGCCCGACAGACACAGACAGCTTCCACCCACCAATGCCAAGCCAGGTGAGGCCTGCCCTAGGATGACCTGGTCCCTGAGGTCCATCCGGACACGGGAGCTCTGGCACCGTGTGAGGATATCTTTCAGCAGCGTGAGAGGGAGGATAGGGAGGATACCGCTGTTGTTGGGGACTGTCCCCGGCCCCGGGGTGAGGCTTGCTTGTCTCTGAGCTAGTTTTCTGAGGAGTCACCCTCCACTGCTCAGAACAAAGCTCAATTCACCCACCAAGGTCAGGGGCACAGGGCCCGCCAACATTCACTTCACTCCTTCCAGGCACCAACAGGGCCCCAGTGCGTGACGCTCAAGGCCATGCAGTCTTCTGCACCGATATTCACCTCCCTGTTTCACTGGAAAAACAGCCTCAGTTTGAGATGCTGGGTTTTGCTTGTTTGTTTGATTGTTCTGTATTTTGAGGGGATAGGGAGTTTTCTCACAGTGCAGCTTGCTGCCGCCTCCTCTGCACCATGCCCTGTCTCTCTGTGGCACCAAAGGATTGAGTAGTCGGAGAAACAGTCTTGGGACCTGGGGACATCAATAACGCCTTCATTCGCTCGCCCATGGCCATGGGTATTTGCTCCCAGCAGAGGCTCACAGGTTCAGGGAAGAGGAGTCTGAGGCGCACACATCATCTGCCTGGGGAACAGTGTGTGTCCCCTGCACTGAGCAGAGGGCTATGTGACACCGTCTGGAGAAAATGGTCTCCTGTGCTTAAGTGTGTTAGGAAGTTCTGGGTTATATCAAACAGAATTACTGGAGGGTCTGTGGTATACGCTTTTAATCCCAGCAATCGGGAGGCAGAGGCAGGAGGATGTCTGTGAATTCAAGGACAGCTTGGCCTACAGAGAGAGCTCCAGGACAGCCTTGTCTCAAATAAATAAATACTTTTTCCTTCAGGACTGTTGGAGGTCTATGTTGATAACATGCACACTGAGTCTTGTGGCTGGCCGCCCTGGCATAAGGAATATGAAAGCAAAGACACTGAGAAAATCTGAGAAAACAATAAACGACTGAGCTGTGAATGTCAAGGCAAGAAGACTGAACTTCTTTCTTTCTTTCTTTCTTTCTTTCTTTTTTTTTTTGAATTTTTGAGACAGGGTTTCTCCGTAGCTTTTTGGCTCCTGTCCTGGAACTAGCTCTTGTAGACCAGGCTGGCCTCAAACTCACAGAGATCCACCTGCCTCTGCCTCCCGAGTGCTGGGATTAAAGGCTTGTGCCACCACCGCCCGGCTGAACTTCTTTCTTGAGACTAAGATGGAGGCTCAGAAAAAGGTTTTAAAATGAGGAACCCTGAAGGCCGGGCATTCATAAGTAAGAATAAGTGTCCGTATATTTATTTGGGAGCTTGGTGGTGGGCCCCCAAAGAGTAAAGAATAATAATAAGGAACCCTAAAAAAAAAGCCAGGTGTGTTGGTGCACGCCTCCCAGCACTCGGGAGGGAGAGGCAGTGAATCTCTGTGAGTTCGAGGTCAGCCTGGTCTTCAGAGTGAGTTCCAGGACAGCCAGGGCTACACAAACCCTGAACCAGCATTGCAACTTTATGTTTAGGGTTTTGGGGTGATGGTTAGCCACCAGCCAGTCCCAGCCGAAGCCTCCTCCTGACATGCAACATAGCTGCTCAGATGGGAGGAGACAGGATCGCCCTGGGGAGGCAGTGCTGAAGAGGGCATCCAGGTTCAGCAGAAGCCTGCCGTCAAGACCCCCCGGGGCCCAATCCTGCCTCCAGCAGCACCTGCTGTGACACCTAATGTCAGCTCTCAGAGGCCTCTGAGAGTTTGTTGTTTTCAAATAGCCTTGATTTTCAGCGTGTTGTGTTTAGACAGCAGAGAGGATCCTTGGACACTGCTCCTGCTCCCAGGAGTCCCCTGCTACAGTCTTGCACGAGCATGGTACACTAGTTACACACGGTGGCTCACTGGTACATTCTGGGTAACTTGCAGCCACCATCCACTTGTGTCTTTGTTTGTTTGTTGGTTGGTTGGTTGTTTTTCCAAGACAGGGTTTCTCTGTAACTTTGGAGCCTATCCTGCCTGGAACTTGCTCTATAGACCAGGCTGGCCTCGAACTCACAGAGATCCGCCTGCCTCCCGAGTGCTGGGATTAAAGGCGCGTACTGCCACTGCCTGACTTGTGAGTTTTAAAAGGTACAGATTCTAACAAAATACCTGTCACTAGAAGACCTTCACTGCTCTAAAAATACTCCATCTGAGCCACGAGGCGTGTGAAGCCACACTGGAAAGCTCTGGAATAAACAAAACAGAACAGAGGTCTTTCTCCGCAGGACTTCACAGAGCCTTTAGCCTGCTAATACGTAAGGCCAGCCTCACGGTGGATCCCAGGGCTAAGGCTCCATGGCAGGCCACACAGGGAAGAGAGACTACAGACAGTAATGGGGTTCTGGTTTGGCCTCTTGACACACTATTACGGAATCAGGCTCCTCCCTTTACCCACGTCTACATTTGGGCTGATACAACTTAGTCATTCTGGTGTCAGGGTGAGAGGTCGCTTACATGTTCAGACCTAGAAATGTGTATTTTATCAATTTCCTTTGGTGCATATGAAAGACCAGGTGTCAAAAACCCAAGGCAGGAATCCAGACAGGCTGACCACTGCCCTTCATAGGTGACTTTGTTCTACCAAGGCAGAGGGAGGAATCAAGATTTGCTGGCCATCCGGCTCTGAGATGCCTCTTGCCAGCGCAAAGCAATGTGGGAAGAACAGAGGTTTGCCATCTTAGCCAAGACAAGCCCACGTCTGCCCGCCGCAGCACTCGCTTGCCAGTCTCTGTTGTCTCTTGTCTCCACTTCTTAACAGGCACCCAAAATAAACTGCCAGCAAAGCCGGCCACCTGCAGCTCTTGGGGCCCCAAGAGTGACCTGCTTTGTGCTCACCTGTAGCAAGTTAACTATCTCCCCATCCACATCCCCGGAACCTCAGAAGAGACTCTGTCTGGAAAGCTTTTGCTGCCGTAAGTAAGATGGCACCTTGCTGACGGGCCCTAACTCCAAATGCTGCCACTCTTGTTTTAGGCCCACTTCGGTGGTGGTTGTTCGAGACAGGGTCTCTCACTGTGTAGCCCAGGCTGCCCTGACCTAGAACTTGAGATCTTCAACTTCTCAAGTGCTGATGTGGACCATGCCAGGCATGCTGAGAGAAGGGTCGTGCACACAGGAAGCGATGCCTGTAGTGATAGTTTGTATTTTAACTAATAAAGCTTGCCTGAAGATCAGAGTGCCGAGCTAAGCCACTAGAGGGGTCTCTGTTAGTTCAAGGCCACCCTGGGCTACACGAAATTGATCCAGTCTAAAAAGAGAGACAGAGCTCACACAAAGCTGACCCAGCACTTGGGATCACAGCCTTTAATCCCAGCACTAGGGAGGTGAAGACAGGAGTGATATGGCTGGGCAGAGAGAGGACTAGAAGGCAGGAGGAGACAGGAGTTCTGTGCAGGCTGAGACGGACAGGCTGAGGACAGGATTGCCCCTTTGGTCTGAGCATTGGTAGAGGTAAGAACTAGTGGCTGGCTGCTCTTCTCTGGTCCTTCATCCCCCCCCCCCCCCATAGCAGACTCTGAGTTTTCATCATTAAGAACAATTAGAAGCCGCGTTACAGATCAGCCTGAAGGGAAGACACCACAAGGTAAGATTCCCAGTACTTGGGAAGCTGAGGTAGGAAGAACGCCAAGTGTTCAAGCCTAGCCTGAGCTAGAGGGTGAGATCCTGTCTCAAAATGAACAAAAACGGGAATTCAGCTGGGTGATGGTGGCGCACGCTTTTAATCCCAGCACTTGGGAATTGGGCAGGTGGATCTCTGAGTTTCAGGCCAGTCTGGTCTACATGGTGAAAATCTGTCTCAAAAAGGGGAAGGGAAGGACTTGAGTCCTTCCTGGGCTACATGGGACCAGTCTTAAATGTGTGTGTGTGTGTGTGTGTGTGTGTGTGTGTGTGTGTGTAAGAAATACTGAGGATGACTTTGGTACTTTAGCCAGTAGAGATAAAAGGAAAGAAGGAAGGGAGGGAGGGAGAGAGGGAGAAAAGGAGAGATGGAAGGAAGGATTGTTTCCTGCAGCCTCTGAGGGAGCACAGCCATCCTGGCACCCTGGTCTTAGGCTTCCGACCTTCAGAAACGTGAGGGCAGACATCTCTGTTGCTTTAAGCCTTGTCCTGCCCTAGAAGCAGACCCCACCCATGACTGTTGAGGCCTCTGCCTGGCTCACAAATCTTCAGTCCCATCCCTCCAGGAAGGGAAGAACCCACGTCAGGCTGTTGCCCACACATGAGTTTTAATACAGCCTCCTGCCCATCACAGCTTCCCCACCCCCACCCCTAACCCCACCCAGCAGGCTGGAATTCTGCTTCCTCAAGCAGATCCCTAGTCCTTTGGAAGACACTTCCGTCTGCTCAAGAGGCTCCATCCCCATAAGCCCTGAGACAGAAGTTGTGACAAAAGATATTGGTCCTGAGGCAGAGTGTGGTCCTGTCACAGCCCCCAGGCTCTGCTGTGGTCAGGCTGAGCGGTCACTGCAGCTTCATGCCACTCCGCCGCCGAGAATCCTTCCGGGCGATGGGGCTGAAGTTCAAGACCTCTTTGTAGATGTGCTCTGTGGGAAGCGAGTGCTGTAGGTGTGTGTGGGGTTGGGGGTGTGGAGCGAGTGCACCCTCCAGAGCCCATGCAAAGAGAAAATCCTCCTGCAGATGGCTGTGCTGGAGGACACGTGTGCCAATTAGGCCAACAAGGAGGGTGGGTGGGGGAGGATGGGCCATCTCTTACGTTTCCATTCATCCACGGTGAGCTTCTCATGTTCCAAGGCATCGTCAAATGGCTGCTGGGCCTCCGTCTCCTCCTCGGGGTCCCGGAAGGGCTCAAAGAAGGGGTGAGCAAGCGCCTGAGCAGCTGTCAGACGCTTGTCCACATCCAGTTCCAGCATCTTGTCCAGCAGGTCCGCAGCTGCAGGGACGTGACCGTGAGCATTGTGCCTGGCCTGGAATAGGAGGCTGCTGGGATGGGCAGCAAGCACTCTAGGGTGGGGGCCAGGACTCACCTTGGGGGCTGGCCCGTGGGAAGAGCTGGGTGAAATCCTTCTTGGGGCTCTGGGGTAGGGACTGGATGTAGGATTTGGCCTGGAAAACAGAAAAGCATAGAATTCTTTAGGCTCTGGGAGAAAGAATGGCTGAAGGGCTGTTGGAGTCTAAGGTGAGGACGAGAGGGTCCCCCAGGGCAGAGAGAGGGACCACAGGGAAGGTGAGGATGAGAGGGTCCACCAGGGCAGAGGGAGGGACCACAGGGAAGGTGAGGACGAGAGGGTCCCCCAGGGCAGAGTGAGGGACCAGGACCACAAGGAAGGTGAGGATGAGAGGGTCCCCCAGGGCAGAGGGAGGGACCAGGACCACACAGAAGGTGAGGATGAGAGGGTCCCCCAGGGCAGAGGGAGGGACCAGGACCACACAGAAGGTGAGGACGAGAGGGTCCCCCAGGGCAGAGGGAGGGACCACATGGAAGGTGCCACTCACCGCCTTGTCCTTCAACTTCTGCACAAACTCAGCTCCTGGCACCCCGGTGACTTTGAGGATCTGGGTCAGCTGGTCCAGGTCTTGGCAGGCAGTTAAGGCACAGCCTTGAACTCTGCGGTGTGCTGAGCCCTCCCCACTCCCAGTCCTGCTCTAGCCAGCTTGGTGGAGGCTCCTGGCTCCAGCCCCATCTAACCTTGGCCGGTTTTTGGGACAGTTGGAGCAGGCCTCTGGAGAGCTTCCCCACAGCCTAGAAGACTGCCCAGGGTGTGTCTTTCTGAGACATCTCCCACCAAATCCTTTTCATTCTGAGCTGGGTGGGCAGTCCCTTGTCTCTTTACAGGGATCTAGTGCCCTCTTCTGGCCTCCTCCGGGTACCTTCACACACAGCATATACTCACACAGACACACATATACACACACATAAAATTAAATCTTTAAGGGGCTGGAGAGATGGTTCAGTGTTTAAGTGCACTAGCTGTTCTTCCTGAGGAACTAGGTTCAATTTCCAGAACCCACATGGCAGCTCACAACTGTCTATAGCTCCAGAGGATCCAACACCCTCACACAGACATACATGCAGGCAAAACACCGATGCACATAAATAAATTAATTAATAAAAAATTAAATCTTTAAAACCATTCTAGGAGCTGGGCTTCAGAAGACGGCTTGCCTAGCATGCATGAAACCCTGGGTTCCGTCCCCAGCATGGTGACACACATCTGTGACCCTAGCACTTGGGAGATGGCAGGAAGAGGAGCAGAACAGGGTCATTTTTTGGATACATAGTGAGTTTGAGGACCTGAGACATAGAAGACCCTGTTTCAAACTGAAAAATAAAATAAATCAGATGTGGTGGCGCACACCTTTAATCCCAGCACTCGGGAGGCAGAAGCAGGCGGATCTCTGTGAGTTTGAGGCCAGCTTGAACTACATAGCAAGTTCTAGGGCAGCCAGAGCTACATAGCAAGATCCTGTCTGAAAAAAAAAATAAAATAAAATAAATAATTCTCAAGGGAGCCTGTCCCATTACCTCACCGAGACACATTTAATTATCATTGCTGTGGGAGCGGGTCCCCACATGGACATCATCCGCTCTGTCAAAGGATACAGTCCTTCCCCTTGAATAGGGTCTTTCCCGTCAGCATTTCCGCCATGATGCAGCCAACGGACCAGATATCCACTGCAAGGAAGGAGGGGGTATGACCATCTGATGATCTCTAGAGCAGGTCACCAGGGCCACTTGGGGCAGCTGACCACTGACCTGTCTGGTTGTAATGCATCCAGCTGAGAATCACCTCAGGGGCCCGGTACCAGCGGGTCACCACGTAGCCGGTCATCTCAGGGTCTGCATGGCGCGCCAGCCCAAAGTCCAGGATCTATGGCTCAAGGGACACAGGGAAACGAGCTGGCTGAGGAGAGGGGTTCCGAGGGACAAAACCCACCTCCCCCAGAATTCCGACCACCTCCCCATCCGTGGGGACCCGCTGTGACTCTTCACCTTTAGCTCACAGTCTTCGTTCACTGCCAGGTTGCCTGGCTTCAGGTCCTGGGGGAGGACAGAGAGGGAGGGTCAGGCTGGAGCAGAACCAGCAGGCGGTCTCGGGTCTGTTGTGTGCGCGCATGCACACGCACACACACTCCACTGCAACAGCAGCTGGGCCCCTTCACTTCCCCTCCAGACCTCTCTCCTCGTGTGTATGATGACACTGGACTCTGCATCCGTTTCCACCATGTCCCTGTCTTTAGAGCCTGAAGTGCCAGCACAGGGCTCAGTGGGCAGCCACTCCCCAAAGTGTCTCCCCTATCCCTATTCTACCACATTCACCTTCTCAAGGCCGAAACAGCCACAGCCCAGGTTCCTGAGAACTGTCATTGGCTGCCAGAGCACCCAGTTCCTACCCTGAGGACCACGAGAGAGGAGGCACTCACCCTGTGGACGACACCAGCTGAGTGGATGTACTGAAAGGAAGAGAGAGAAGGAACGGTGAAGGCACCAGCTTGCACTCCAGCATCCAGCATCCGACCCTCTTCCTTCCCACTGCAGCGTGCTGGGTCTCAACACTGAGCAGCCCTTGGCCACCGCGCAGGCCACACTTACCTTCAGACCTTTGAGCATCTGGTATACCAGGTACTGGACTTTGTCCTCACTGAACTCCATCCCCATGATCTTCTGCAGATCTGTCTGCATGAAGGGCATCACCAGGTAGCTGGAAAGCAGGGGGCTTTTTAGCACAGTTGCCTGCCAGCCTCCCACAGGCCCAGGTGTGTCCCCAGAGGGGCAGAAGTGGGGCACAGCAAGAGCCTGAGAGACAATCAATACCAGCAAGAAGGCAGAAGAGAGTCAGGTGTGAGAATCCATGCCTGTAATCCCAACGTTTGCAGAGCTGAAGTGGGAGGATGTTAAAGTCCAGCCTGTGTTACATGGTGGAGCCCAGGGCAGGCTGGTCTACACAGCATGACCTTGTCTACTTGGTGGAGCCCAGGGCAGGCTGGTCTACACAGCATGACCTTGTCTACTTGGTGGAGCCCAGGGCAGGCTGGGAAACATGACCTTGTCTCAGAAAAACAACAATCGGCCAGGCAGTGGTGGCACAGCCTTTAATCCCAGCACTTGGGAGGGGAATGACCACAAACAATGATGACAATGGAAAACAGGATTGGAAAGCTGTGTCAGGTGACACAGAGCTTGCTTACTTGAGCTCAAGCCTCAACACCCACATACAAAAGCTGGGTGTGATGGGGCTCAGTTGTGATCTGGTGCTGGGAAGGCGGAGACAGGAGGATGCCTGGGGCTCATTAGCCAATCAGCCTAACTTAGTTGTCAAGCCGGTGAGAGACCCTGCCTCAAAAATCAAGGGAGGGGACTGAAGAGACAGCTCGGCTGTCAAGAGCGCTTGCTGGTCTTGCAGGTTCAGCTCCCAGCATCTACATCAGGAGGCTCACAACTGTCTGTAACTCCAGTTCCAGAGGATCTGATGCCCTCTTCTGGCCGCTATGGGCATCTGCAAGCATGTGGGGCACATAAACTCATGCAGGAGCACGGGTGCTCACAAGCTCACAGGCACACATGTGTGCTCACAGGCACTACAAACAATCATAAGGGAAAATGAGAAAACAAGGTAGACAGTGCCTGAACAACAACATTAGAGGTTGACCTGTGTGACCTCTGGCCACACACACATACCTGTATCCACACACATGAACACATCCACACAATACAAAATAAAGAAGATACATGAATAACCAGGAGATCCCAGACTAAGCTCCCGGCATCCCCGCCACAGCAGCCTGGTGGGCAGAGCTCAGGGTCACCCAGCCCTGGAGTAATCCTCAGCAACACCAGATGACTGTGTTCACACTTCTCAAAGGTACCCTGGCTCTGCTCCCCTCCACGCCCCCGAGCAGGCCAGCCATGAGCCAGCAGCACCCGCCAGCATTTCCTTCTGCTTCCATCCAAAGGTTTCTCTGGTAGGAGGGTCACGCCCAGCTCAGCAGGCTCAGCAAACTACAAATGTCTGCCTTTCCAGGAAGGAAACAGGAAATAATCTTCAGCAGGCAGGGGAAGGAGGGGCCAGTGCTATTAAGCACTCAAGCAGGATTTTGAAACAGGTTAATGTCAGCAACCCGGAACTGTGACTCAAGGTGGTCATGGCAAGTTTAGGACAGAAAGCAGTAGATTATAAAAGGTGTGTGTACAACACACACACACCATTATATCTATAACTACATAAAATATGTATAGACATTAAATATATAAATTTTCCTCTTGAGACAGGATCTCGTGCATCCAGACTGATCTCCAGTTCACTATGAGGCTGAGGATGACTTTGAACTTTGCATCCTCCTGCCTTCATCCCTCCAACGTTGGCATTACTGGCATACACCACCATCCCCAATTTATTCAGGGCTAGGGATAGGGACAGGGTCGTGCATTCTAGGCAATCACTCTGCCCACTGAGCTACAGCCCCAGCCCCCTAAAGTGAATACTGTAGTGGCTTTTCATTTGTATTTTAATAAATAAAGCTTGCCTGAGGATCAGAAAAGTGAAACAGCCACATTGACCAGGCAGCAATGACCCACACCTTTAATCCCAGTAGCCACACTAACTTGCCGTAGAAACCAGGCAGTAGTGGTACATGCCCTTAATCCCAGAACTAGAGAGGATTATAAAACAGGAGGAGACAGCTCTCAGGCTCAGTCTCATTCTGAGATTCCTGGAGGCAGGATCACCGTTTTCAGACTGAGGTTGAGATAAGAGTCAGTGGCTGGCTGCTTTGCTTTTCTGATCTTCGGGTTGAACTGCAAATCTGTCTCTGAGTTTTTATTAATCGTGTTTCAAAACACACACACTTTCTTTTATTTTATTTTGAGATAGGGTCTCATTATGTAGCCCTATCTGGCCTGGAACTGAATATGTATAAAAGGTTGACCTGGAACTCACAGGGCTGCTGAGTGCTGGGATTACACATATACACCACTTTGCCTGGCACTTTGCTTATGTAAGCTGTTGCTGAGGGCTGGAGGGGGTCACTCAGCAGTTAAGGGCACTTGCTGCAGCTGGGCAGTGGCAGCGCACAACTTTAGTCCCAGCACTCGGGAGGCAGAGGCAGGCGGATCTCTGTGAGTTTGAGGCCAGTCTGGTCTGCAGAGCGAGTTCCAGGACAGGCTCCAAAGCTACACAGAGAGCTCTTCCTAGATGACCCAAGTTCAATTCCTAGCATCCTCATAAGGCAACTTGTAACTGCCTGTAATTTCAGGGGCACCTTCACTCATGTGTGCGCGGGCACACACACACACAATTTTAAATAAATCTTTAAGCCTCTTCCTCTCCAACCTTGGAGAAGAGTTCACCTTCTTCACTGCCTTCATATATGGTCTCTCACAACCATTCCATGCTTTCTGCTCCTGTCCTAAACTGCTGGCATCAAGGTCACCAGTGACCACCTCTCAAACACAAAGACTCACTGGGCAGGTGGTGGTGGCGCATGCCTTTAATCACGGCACTTGGGAGGCAGAGGCAGGTGGACCTCAATGAGTTCAAGGTCAGCCTGTTCTACAAAGGGAGTTCCAGGATGGCCAGGACTATCACACAGAGAAATCCTGTCTCAAAACACCATCAACAACAACAAAAACCACAGAGACTCCTTTTCCCCCCCTGTGTTTCCTAAGCATCAACGGTTGACTGCCAGGACTCCGGATCAGCATCACTGTATCCCACTTTGCCATGAGCTATCCCTGGGCTTCAGCTATCACCCACGGAGATGATTCTAGCCTGGTCTACACAATTCTCTCCTTTCCTATGGTTTCACAGACTCTGTATGAATGCAGGACTCAAGGTGGAGTTCATCAGCTTTCGCTCCAGGCTTGTCTGTTCTACCTCGGGTTCCTGAATCACCTGCACCAACCTCCCTCAGCCACCATGTCTCAGCAGATGCGACGACTCCCGTCAGGACAGCCTGAGTGGGTCTCAGATCTGCCCTCCGTATCCCACACTTTAAGGTCGATCAAAGCCGGGGTGCTCAACACCGCTGTCTCTCCCTCCTCCCAGCCCCTTTCTCATCGCTGCTACCCATATCCCCCAAATGTGACAGACCGTCCCAGCATTCTGGTTAAAACCTCCATAGTTGGTGGGTTGGGGATGTGGCTCAGTTGATAAGAGCACCAGCCTAGCATGTGCAAAGCTCTGAGTTCAAATCCTAGCACCAATGCTTGGAATCTGAGGCAGGAGGACCGCGCGTTCAGTGTCATCCTCCATTGCTTAGGTAGCCGAGGGATGGCATGGGGGACGACCCGTGATACCTGAGAGATTCTCTCTAAACACAGCACAGGGCACCAAACCGCTCCCACGAGACCTCGGTGGCACCGAGGTAGTCGAGCAGCTCAATGGAGACTGCTTTGGCTGCCACTCACACACATCCTGATTCTCAGCGTCATTCAAGCCGGTCCTCCTTGCCCAGGCGTGTGGAGCGAAACCCGACACTTCACAATTAAGTGTCCCGCTTGTTTTAACAGCCAAACTCCATCAGACAGATTGTCCTGGCCCCAGATCCTCACCCTCCCGTTAGGAGAAAACTCTAGGTATCATGAGGTCCAAAGCCACAGCTGGTCCCCAGGAACGGGGGGGGGGGGTGGAGGCGGGGGGTGGGTAGTGCACACCCTGGGAGGGCCAGCTGTCCTCTTCGTGGAACCAGGGCCTGGTCATAAGGTGTAGGGGTCCTGCAGATAGCTCTGGGGGCCGCCACTCTACAGTCCTTCACTCAGAGCTGAGGTACCTTTCCAGAGAGGACCTCAGTGTAACAGCAAAGAGACGTAAGACCCCCTTTCCACCCAACTCTGGAAGCCACCCTCCCCCAAAATATTTCCAAGCCACCATTAAGATCTGTCAATGCCCCAGCCCCCGTGCAGCCCGACTCACAAATCGTGGAAGTTTCGAAGGGAAGAGGCGGGAGTGAAGACATCCAGGAGCCCAATGACCTGGGGAAAGGGTCGGCAGTGAGGCTACATTGCCACCACCCCTCTTCCTACTCCCTGGGGCCTCAGCTACCCAGGGCCACCATCCAGGTCACCCTCTGCTACAGGAGGTAGCCCAAGTTGGCACGGAAAAAGCATGAGGGCCCAGGCAGAAAAGGAAGTTTGCGCTAACAATGATGGAAGTCAGAATGTGGCCAGGCCACTGCTCTCAAATTTGGGGTACAGGGTGAACAAACCTACTTCCGACTAACATACCATGAGGGTCAATGTGGGGGGGGGGGACGGGGAGGATGAAAAGCGTTGGGACCTTGGATCTCAGCTTCAGCCTTGGACCTTGGGTCTCCAGCTATGTCTGTCAGTCTGTCATTGCCTGTGACAGGGCTGGTTCAGAGCCAGGGGCAAGCCCACTTCATCTCACTGGGGAGACATTGGCTGATGGTTGGTTCAGGACTCACAGGGGACAAGGCTCTGAAATCACTGTCTGGACTTCTGAGTCCAGAGCTGGGTCCCTGTCTGTTCCCATCAGACAGAATGGTCAAATGCCCAGGCACCAGCCTGCCTTGACCTCCAATTTCAGCTCTGCCACTGATAAACCAATAACCCAGGAATCTTTCTGTGCCTCAGTTTCCTCATCTGTGCCACGGACGGTATGTGCTGGGAATTATATAAGTTAGCCAGCATTCGCATAAAGTAGCCTGGCATGCATTAAGTACTCAGTGTCTGTTGTCAGTCTTGGAGTCCCGGTATGGGGACAGCAGTCGCTCAAGTGTCTAGGCCCAGCAGGACTTGAGTTCTCAAGGAACCAATCACGAAGGTCTCCTGTGTCTACTTCCTCCTCACAAACGAGATAAGGTAGTGCTTTTTCTGGAAGTGAGTTGGGCAGGCCCTGGCACCTTCTCTAGGGCTAAGGACCTGAGAAGCCAGGGTGGGGCAAGGAAGATTCTTTCTCCTGCACCCTGCACCCTGGACCCCGGGCAGGCCACTCCTGGGCCTCTCATCCTGCCCCCTGATGCCCACCGCATCCACACCCCTGCCGCATCCTACGTTTTCATGGTGCATATGCTTCAGCAGTAGGAGCTCGCGGTAAGCGCGCTTGGCAAAGATCTCCGACTGGAAGGGCCGGCTCAGCTTCTTGATGGCCACCTTCTCCCCTGTCCGCTTGTCGATGGCCGAACTGCGGGGTCACAGGCAGGTGAGGGGGAGGGACGGCGCAAAGAGCCCAGACTCGGGATCCCTCCCTCCCTGTCCTAGGCCACTCCGACTCCGTATTCCCCAGGCTGGTTGGAGACCAGGAATTTGGGGGACAGCAGAGTATTGCGTCGCGAGGGTGAGGTGGGGGCACCGGGAAAGGGGCAGCAAGGCAGGGGCAGGAACAATTCACGCTGACAGGATGCAAAGCAGGCCGGGAGTCCCTACTCTGCGGATGTGGCAAGTTCCCCTCTTGGGGCCTCAACTGCCACTGCAGGGATCTGTCCCACGAACTCCGAGGTCCCTTTGAAAAGTTACAGCCTTGGAGAACCAGATTCGTCAGCGACTCAACCCACAGGGGCCCGGATGCGGCCGTGTGAGCGCGGGGAGGCTGCCAAGGGGTGGCCCGCGTCTCCTCTGCCTCCTGGGGTCCCCGGGTCTCACCACACAGCTCCGTAGGCCCCGCTGCCGACGTGCGCCGGCTCCAGGTAGGTCTTGGGCAGCTCCCAGGCGGTCTTGTTGATGTCCTGCTTGTAGAAACCCCTTTTCCGGGTGAGGCTCATTCCGCACCCCGTGGTGGCGGCCCTGAGCGGCGGCTGCGGTGGCTGCCCGCGGGCTCCCGGCCCGGGTGTCCCGCCGCGGTCCCCTCCCGCCCCGCGCCCGCTCCTCCCCCGTGGGGCGGCGCACCTGCCGCCTCGCCCAGGTGAGTCCCCGCCCCGTCTCGCCCCGCCGCCCGCGCTCCGGACTCCGCCCATCCCCGGCTGAGGCCCCAGGCTCCACCGGCCACCTGCTGCAGGTGCGGGGTGCCCTGCAGGAAGGGGTGCCCGCGAGGCTGCCTGGATCCCTCCAGCCCTGTAGGAAGAGCTGGGGATGGGGCGGGGGGGGGCGGTGCTGATAGTTTGAGAAATAAAACCCCACAGATACAAGGCATGGTGGCTTAGATCTGTAATCTGTGCACAGAAGAGGCAGAGGCGAGGCAGGAGGAGTCCAGTTCAGTGCTTAGTGAGTTCAAGGTCAGACGGGGTAAGACCCTGAGGAAGGAGGAGAGAAAAAGTGGGGAGAGAATAGAGGTGGAAGGAAGAAGGGAGGGAGGGAAGCAGGAAAGGAGGAAAAAAGCAGGTTGGGAAACAATGTCATCCCTGGCGACAAAGTAAATTGGAGGCCAGCATAGGTTACACAGAGAAATCCTGACTCAAAACAACCTTGAAGAGGGAAAGGTTTAAAAGCCTGTACCACTCACGAAGAGGATCTGAGTTTGGTTCTCAGCACGTTTGTCATTATATATATGACAAAAAAAAAAGAAACGTATGTGGTGGCAAACATTCTTAATCCCAGAGAAACCCTGTCTCAAAAAATAAAAAAATCAAAGGGGGAAAACACAGTAACAAACAAGAACCCTAAAACTCGTGGGATTCTAAATGAGTTCCTATGACCCCAGATTTCTTTTCTTTTCTCTTGTTTTTTTTTTTTTTTTTGGGGGGGGGGGGTTCGAGACAGGGTTTCTCTGTGGTTTTGAAGCCTGTCCTGGCACTAGCTCTTGTAGACCAGGCTGGTCTCGAACTCACAGAGATCCGCCTGCCTCTGCCTCCCGAGTGCTGGGATTAAAGGCTTGCGCCACCATCGCCCGGCCTTCTCTTGTTTTTTTATGACAGGGTTTCTCTGTGTAGCCCTGGCTCTCCTGGAACTCTTTCTGTGGACCAGCCTGACCTCAAACTCACAGAGATCCACCTGCCTCTGCCTCTTGGGTGCTGGGATTAAAGGTGTGTGGCACCACTGACTGGTGGCTTTTTAAGAAAAATAATTGATTGCTCCCAGATCCTAAGGTTCATCACTGGCTAGGGCTCAGCATCTATTCTCCCAGATCCTAAGGTTCATCACTGGCTAGGGCTCAGCATCTATTCCTCTTTCTCCATTTTTTCTGAAACAAAATCCAGGCATCAAATTGTTCATCGTATTAAAGTTCTTGTGTCTTACACCAAGAGTCAATCTCAGCTAGTTCTACGGTGCCCAGTATCCACAAAGATTCAAATGTCCAGGGGGAGTGTGTTTGTCATTGGTGGTGGCGGGTTTGAGACAAAGTCTCACTAGGTAGCCTTTAGCTGGCCCTGAACTTTCTATGCAGACCAGACTGGTCTCTAACTTATAAACTCCGCCTTCAGAGTGAACATCCAATTCTGAGTATAGGTTTTTGCTTGTTTTCTAAGGCCACATGAATGGCACTATCTTGTGTGGTTCCAGGGCGATTTTGTTCTCAAGTAGAGTCACACCTGCTCTGGAAGAAGAGCTCGTGCGTGCCCTATAGGTACGTCCCACCCTCCCTGGCTTCTCTGCGAAAGGAGGGGTGTGCAGACCTCAAATTACCCAACTGCTTCTTCCATGCAGTCTGCGGATCATTTTCAAGGGACCAACCTCACAGAAATGCTTAACATGTGCTGTGGCTGTGGGCAGGGCATCTGTCTTTAAGACTGTATCAAAGCTTGTGTAAGAAATAGCGAGTCAGCCCATTGGGTGTGAAAAACTTATCTAATAAACATCCGTGCTTGCCATGTGCTGGGCATTAGTGTTTTACATATTCCACTCCAGGGCAGAAGGGGTGAGTCAGACTGAACATCCTCACCAGACAAGTGGCAAACAGGCAGAGAGGGGTTGAGTAATTAGCTAAAGGTCACACAGCAGAGCTGGGTGAAATTGTGGGCATGGTAGCCCTGGAGCCCAGGCTCTGGCCAGCAAAGCTTAGGGGTGCCCCCAAACCACCTGGAATAGTAAGGATGAGGTTCCCTCGGTGCAGTCCACTTCCTGTTCATCCCTTTCATTGGTCCCGAGACAAAGAAGGGGTTGACAGTGGGAGTTTGAGGCCCCCTGGGTCGGTGGTTCTGGTTTAAGGAACTATATTTCTGGAAGCCAGATACTAGGGGTGGACATAGGCTAGAGAGAGTCGGCTCTGAGAAACAGGGTTCCCTTTGGGGTTGAGAGAAGAGAAAGGGGCTAGGGTCTCTGCAGGGAGGTAGAGTTGAGCCCAGAAAGGTGAGAAACCCCAGGAAAGCCCTCAAGGCCCTGGAATGTCCCCCACCCCGCCTCAGCACTGCTGGCTACTCTGGACTCCTCTTGAGCAAAGGTCAGGAAGTGACTCAGACCTTAGACTCAGCTGGGGATGACCCTCACCTTGGGCCATACGGGGCTGGGGTTTACTCAGCAGCCTGGCAGCCTTGGAGGGAACTGCCTTCAATCCAGCAAGGGGAGTCACTGAGGGCATGAGGGGGAGGAGATGGGAGGGAGGAGGGCTAGGAAGACAGGAGAAGGGAAGAGAGAGGAGGAAGGAAGGCTCACCAGGGCATCATGGATAGCTGGATTCTTCTCTTAACTCCAAGGATCTTAGCCCCTCTCCCTCTTAGACACTAAGACACTGCAGGCTGGGGCGAGGGGGATGGAGAAAGTCGGGGACCCAACCTTGGAAGGAGACCTGAATCCCTAAGGCTGGCACTGCCTTCTATGTGACTTTAAACCAAAGTCTTAGCCATCCTGGCCAGAGTATGCTTGCAAAACAGGTGACACATACCAGCTTGTGGAAGTTCCGTGGCTTGTGAGGTCATATACAGACAAACTCACCTTTCCCTCCCCAAACTTAAAAATATTTTAAAAAAAATTTATTTATTTTCATTTTATGTGTATGTGTTTTTTGCCTGAAGGCATTGTGTCAATGCCTGGTGTCCACAGGGGCCAGGAGGGAGCACTGGATCCCTGGAACTGGAGGTGGCAGTAGCTATGAGCCACCATTTCTACTCCTGGAACCAAACCCAGGTCCTCTGCAAGAGCAGCCGGCGCTTAACTGCCCAGCCATCTATCTCCCTTCTACAAACTTATGTGTATGTGTGTATGTTTGTGGGTATGTGCACATGTAAAACCCCCAGAGGCCAGAAGAGGACCTCTAAGCCCCCAGCTGGAGTGACAGGCAGCCATGAGCCACCTTATATAGGTGTTGCGAACTTGACTCTGACCCTCTGCAAGAACAGTAGGCCCTGTAACTGCCGGGCCGTCTTATCAGGCCCAGCTTTCATTTTTTCTATTAATTATTTTTAAATGTGGATGTGCGGGCAGAAGACAACTTTGGGGGCAGTTGTTGTTTTCGTCCACTTTGTTGAGGTGTGTGTGTTAGGGGGGTGGTCTCTTGCTTCTGTTGCTCTTGTACCCTAGGCTGGCTGGCCCATAGGCTTCTGGGTGATTTTCCTGTCTCCACTTTATAGTGCTGAGATATAGATGTGAGTCACAGCGTCCGGCTTTTAAGAGAGATTGGTTTATTTTTGTTTTTTATTCATGTGTGTGTGTGGTGTGTGTGAATACCACGTATGTGCAGGTGCCTTTGGGGACTGTAAGAGAACATTGATTCCCAGGAGCTGGAGCTACAGGTGGCTGTGAATTGTGAATGTGTTAAAAACTCGGACTCTAAGACAATAGTGAATGCTCTTAATCACTGAGCTTCTCTCGGGCTCTGAGCGTCTCTCCGGCTCTGAGCGTCTCTCCAGCCCTGAGTGTCTCTCCGGCTCTGCAGTCAGCCTCATCTGGGTTCCAGAGATCAGGCCATGAGGCTTGTGCAGCGAGCACTTTTGCTCACCTAGATGTCTCCCTAGCTTCTTAGCTTCTTCCCACTTTGAAACAGCCTTCTTTATTTTATTTGGGCTTTTATATTAGCATACAGAGTAATGGGTTTCATTACGGCATTTCATACATAATGTGTTCTTGTTGGTCCTTCTCTACCTCCCTGTCCCCTTTCCCCTGGTGGGTCCCCTCCCCTATGCACCCCTTTTGCTTTTGTGGCAATAATTCTGTTCTCTTTGCTCCCCTAAGATCTCTCCTTCTGCTCTCAAGGGTTCTTCCTCAAAGTTATGACCTACCCCCCCCACCATATCCATACACATCTTAGCATCCAGGATCCTCCATCAGAGAGAGACATGTGTCTTGTTTGTATTTCTGGGTGGGTCTGGCTTCCTTCGATTCTATCCATTGTCCTGCAAATGTCATGATGTCATTCTTCTTCACGACTGCATGGAATTCCACTGTGCGTATGCAAGGCATTTTCTTGATGAGTCATCTGCTGATGGGCAAGTAGGCTGGGTCCTTTTCCTGGCCCTTGTGACCAGAATGGCAGTGACCAGGGATGCTCAGGCGCCTCTGAGGTGTGCTCTTGAGTCCTCAGGGTATGCACCTGTTTGGAACTTTTTAAAAGCTTTCATTTTTTGAGACAGGGTCACTCTGTATCCCTGGCCAGCCTGTAACTTTCTATGTAGACAGTCACAGCACAAGGTGATGTCCAATGTTCGGTCACCTGGGTGAGGGGCAGGCCGCCTGCCACTTCTAACCTCAATCAAGAGCATCCTCCGTCTGCCCCAGCACACCAGCTGGGAAAGTGCCACCAAACATGGATCACTTTGGCTCCATTATGGAGCAGGAAGATGGTAGGTGGGCTCGTGTGTGTGTGTGTGTGTGTGTGGGCACTGTAGAGTCTTAGGAACGTGTCGTTCCCAGTATAGGCAAACTAAGTTCTCACACCAAACCAGTAGGGTAGGAGTTCTGCCGTGAGCAGGTTGAATTTATTCCTCACTGCAGGAGAGCATATACCAGAGGGTCCTGGGAACAGGAAGTTAAGGACTGACCTAGGGGAAGCTGGGTTAGGTAATTTGGGGGCAGGTTTGCAGAAACCAGCTCCCTTCCCAGAAAATAACAGTGAAAGAGACCATGTGAGATGATGCTGAACTTGGGGCCGGCGCACCGTACACCCCATGCAGATCCCGCCCCTGCCAGGGGACATGGGGCGTCTGTTCATTCTTTGGCCCTTCCAGTTCATAAGTGGGCTTCACTCCACTTACATCCAACTCCTCTGTTAAATGTAAGAACCAGCACCTGGTGCTAGGGTCCATTAGATTCAGTCAGCGTTTGTGTGCTGAGGCACCGCAGAGGTGGCTCCCTTGGTAAGGTACTTGTCACATCATGTGTGGTGTTTGGAAAGAAAATGGTCCCCAAAGGGAGTGGCATTTTTAGAAGGTGTGGCCTTGTTAGAGGAAGTGTGTCACTGTGGAGGTTGGCTTTGAGGTCTCATATGTGTCCAAGTCATGCCCAGTGTGGCAATCTCCTGCTGCTGCCTGTGGATCCAGATGTAGAACTCTCAGCTCCATCTCCAGCACCACATCTGCCTGTGCACCGCCATGTCCGCCATGATGATAATGGACTGAACCTCTGAACTGTCAGACAGCCCCAGTTAAATGGTCTCCTTTATAAAAGTTGTCTCTTCACAGCGATAGAAACCCTAACTAGAACAAAATGTTAACAGGAGGACCTGAGAACACATTTCTGCTCCCTACATTAAAAGAAAAAAAAAAAAAGCCATGGACGGAGGCTCAGGCTTATAATCCCAGGATGGAGGAGGAGAGACAGGAGCTTCTCTGGGACTTGCTGGCCAACTTGTCTAGCCAAACTCTGGAGTTCCAGGTTCAGGGAGACACACTGCCCCAAAGCTGTCTCTGTGGTAAAGACTCTTGCTGACCTGAGCTGGGTCCTAGGACCTACAGTGAAAGAAGAGAACAAACTCTCAAAAGTTTGTCTTCTGACCTCTAAGTGATGTCAAGTGCACAGACAGACAGACAGACACACAGACACACACACACACATACACAAATATATAAAATTTAAAAAGGGCCTGGAGAGATGGCGCGTCAGTTAAGAGCACTTTCTGTTCTTGGACCCAAGTTCGGTCCTTAGCACCCACATCAAGCAGCTCATAACCACGCGTAACTTCAGTTTCAGGGATCTGAGCACCTCTTCCAACCTCCTTGGGCACTTGCATGCTTGTGGTATACACACAGAGGGACATACAAAAATTTTTAAAAATATTAAAAGAAAATGAGGGGAGATAAATTAAGGAAGACATCCCAGCATTGAGCTCTGGCCTTGACAGGTGTATGCACAGATACATGCATTTAAAAAAAAAATCCCAACTGGGTGGTGGCGGCGCACACTTTTAACCCCAGCACTTGGGAGCAGAGGCAGGTGGATCTCTGTGAGCTAGAGACTAGCCGTGTCTACAGAGCGATTGCCAGGACAGCCAGGGCTACACAGATGTAGCACACAACGCCCGTCTGCGCTCTATGCGCTACCATACAGTTCGTGAGCTTCGGGCAAGGGGCTGGAGATTGAAACACACAGAGACACAGAGAGACAAAGACACAGACCTCTAGCCGGGCGGTGGTGGCGTACGCCTTTAATCCCAGCACTCGGGAGGCAGAGGCAGGCGGATCTCTGTGAGTTTGAGGCCAGCCTGGTTTACAAGAGCTAGTTCCAGGGCAGGCTCCAAAGCTACAGAGAAACCCTGTCTCGAA
>NW_026067892.1:2115967-2196268 GCF_014885135.2 Alexandromys fortis | reverse complement strand
AAAAGAAAAGTGCTGACATTTAACAATTGGGTTCAGCCAGGTGTAGGGCTGATCCCCAGGTGTGGAAAGAGGCGCTCTCCCGACTGCTTGGCTATGGCGCCCCCTGGTGGAAAAATGCAGTAAGAACAGCTCTTCTGAGAGACGCCTTTCAAGGCTCTCTCCATGATCTCCTCCTCACAGCTGGCTCCCCAGGGCTGGGAAGATGTGGTCCCAGGCAGGTCTGACTTTGTCATTTTTACCAGTTTTGTGCCCTGTGAGTGTCTGGATACTGTCCTCGTCACTGCTGGTCCCCAGGCACTCTGCTTGTTCCCCTGCTCAGTAGATTCATTTCCCCTTCTTTTTAAAGATTTATTCGTTTTTATTTTTTATGCATATGATGTTTTGCATACTATATGTGTGTAGTACCTAAAGAGACCAGAAGAGGGAGGCAGATCATCTTCCCTTGGAGTTACAGTCCGCTGGGAGGCATCCTGTGGGTGCTGGGAATTGAATCCAGTCCTCTGAAAAGGAATCAGTGCTCTCAACTGCTGAGCCGTCTCTCCAGCCCTTCGTTACGTTCTCGGTGCACAAGTGGCCAGAGATGATTGGATTTTTGGGTCCAAGTGGAAAGGAGGTGGGCGCCATTTGAAGACCCAGAAGATTGGATTAGAGGCAGTAGTGTGTGCTTGGAATGGGGTCCACTGCCTTGATCTGTCCTGGGCTTTGTCTGTTTATTGACAGGATCTCCTGCCGCCCTGGTTGGTTTCAAACTCGTTGTATAACCAAGGGTGTCCTTGAACTTCTGATCTTCCTGCTTCCACTTCTCCCGTGCTGAGATTCCAAGTGTGGGGGTCCCTAAACCCAATTCTGCCTTGCTGGGGATGGAATGCCAGGGCTTTGTCAACTGAGCCACATCCCCAGCCCTCTGTCCCTTTTCCTGATGCCTGAAGTGAAGTGGTGTTCACAAAGTTCAGCCCAGGGTGGTAGAAGGCCTGGCTGGAATCTGGGTCCTCTCCTCTCTCTGGGCAGCCACACCAAGCTTCTATTCTGGTGGTGACTGTTTCGCCAGGCAAACGCCCATGGTGGCCTTCAGAATTCCTTGGCCCCAAATCAGGACAAGGAAATAAATAAAAGCGTGGCTTGGTGATAATGGTTGTGGGGGATGTTAGCCTTCTCACAGGGCATCATCTATCCCTGCTGCCCCAGCCGGGTCTATGGCCAGCGAAGCTGTAAGATTTAAGAGGGGGCTGGGCGGTGGTGCCCTAAGCCTTTAATCCCAGCACTCAGGAGGCAGAGACAGGTGGATCTCTGTGAGTCTGAGGCAAGCCTGGTTACAAGAGTGAGTTCCAAGACAGCCAGGGCTGTTACACAGAGAAACCCTGTCTTGAAAAACCAAGAAAAAAAAAAAAAAAAGATTTAAGACCTAAGATGCACAGCCTTCATGAGTCATCACCCGGGCTGGGACATGACCTGAGGGTGACTCAGCTGCTCATGTCTCCCACATTCCTGCAAGTAACCCCAATAAACTCATTGCTCTGCCAAGCTGGATGTGGAAGGAATCCCTATCTTTGTTGGTCTGTGGCCTGCCCCGGGGGGCAGACCTCTCTCTGTATTTCCCCAAGAAAAATCATGAACCCCATTGGAAAGCAGGGTATGGGCCAGCAAGAGGGCTCAGGAGGTAAAGGTGCCTGTTGCCAAGCCTGTCGATCTGAGTTTGAATCCCCTGGGACCCATGTGGTGAAAGGAGAGAATCAACTCCCACCAGCTGTCATCTGACCCATACACGACGGTATGCACATACTTGTGCACACAAGATGAATAAATACAGGGGCTGGAGAGATGGCTCAGCGGTTAAGAGCATTGCCTGCTCTTCCAAAGGTCCTGAGTTCAATTCCCAGCAACCTCATGGTGGCTCACAACCATCTGTAATGAGGTCTGGTGCCCTCTTCTGGCCTGTAGGCATACACGTAGAAAGAATATTGTATACATAATAAATAAATAAATAAATATTTTTTAAAAAGATGAATAAATACAACGTAAAAAAAAAACATAAGGGCCGGGCAGTGGTGGCGCATGCCTTTAATCCCAGCACTCGGGAGGCAGAGGCAGGCGGATCTCTGGGAGTTCGAGGCCAGCCTGATCTACAAGAGCTAGTTCCGGGACAGGCACCAAAGCTACAGAGAAACCCTGTCTCGGTAATAAAAAAAAAAAAACCATAAGGGGCTAGAGAGATGTCTGAGCCATTAAGGGTGTGAACTCGTCTTCCAGAGGTCCCAAGTTTGGTTCCCAGCACCCATGTCCAGGGACTTACAAGTGCCTGCAGCTCAGGAGGTCATACTCCTCCTCTGGCCTCCTCGGGCACCTGAATTCCACACATGTACTCACACAGACACGCACATGTGCACACAAGCACACACACACGCGCGCACTCACACACACACATGCACACATCACACACGTGCACACATCACACAGACACACAAGCACACACACACACACACACGTCATTTTAAAAGTCATTAAAAAGTCCCTTTAAAGCAGGATCCTCCCTGCCTCCTCTAGACCCCATGACCCCACGGAGCCACTAGGTCTCAGGGGACCCACACTTTCTGGTGTGCCCCTGTTGGTCAGTGTCAACGACTAGGTCACACCCTTTACGGCTGTGTGACCTTGAACAGGTGAGAGCACTCCTCTGGGCTCTGTCACGTGTTAGTCTGGACGCACTGTCCACCTGGTCAGGGACAGAGGAGGTCGTGATGATTGACGTGTGGCCCTTGGAGTTCCGGGCCTTGCTTGAAGCTCTCCCTCCCTGCCTGCAGAACTGGACACAGCCACAATCCACCACCGCACCTGGCCTCACTGTCCCCAAGCCCTTCTGTGACACTCGTTAACGCACTGACTGTTGCCCCAGACGAGAACGTTGAGTTCAGGAGGGTCAGGTCTTTGCCTGATGCCTGTTCCCAGAGCCCTGGTAGCACCCACTGGTGGCAGAGGAGGGAATGTCAGGAGTGGGTGGGGCTTCATCACAGGCACTCAGTACCACTGTGTAGCTGTCATTTTGGCCTGATGTGTAAGCCAGCTTACCTTCCTGCCTGGGGCTGTGCCAGCTCACATGTCCTGCCAGCTGTGGCGATGGGGTCATGACCCTGCCCAGACTCCCGTGCGTCCTGCCTGTCATCTCAGGGCCAAGATGCTTCTCCAGGACAGAGGTCACTGGGTCTGACTGTTCCACTCCTTCTATGTAAATATCTGTGTCTGATCATGGTCAAAGAGACCAAGCAGGCCTGGGCTGGCAGCTGTGACCCTGACTGCAGCTCTGAATTCATGTCCTTGGCTGTGTGGCCTTAGATAAGTCAGGCAGTCTCTCTGGCTGCATCAACTTCTGAATATATATGTGTACCAGCCTGGTCTATAGAGCAAGTTCCAGGACAGTCAGGGCTACCCAGAGGAACCCTGTCTGGAAAAAAAAATAAAACAACCAAAACCCAAAAAGAATTGAACTCGAGTCCTCTGGAAGAGCCAGTAACCCCAGAGTGGCCAGTGTTCAGATGGGGTCCAGCCCAGTCATTTTTGCCAGAGTTCCTCCAGGAACCCTCCTCAGCCCCCCTGCTTCCCTTTGGGGATCCAATAGGAGCTCTCTTGACTTCATCCAGTTCTGCACTCACTTTCCAGAAAGTTCCATCTGGCTTTATGATCGTGGCTCCCCTTTTCATCACTATGCAAATCTCATGACCGGACCCCCTTTCTCCTGGGGAGACATGGCCAGTGCTGGGCGGAGAGACAGCTCTAGGTTAGAGGCGCACGGAGGCAGAGTGTGTATCAGTGGCCATGGTGAAAACACCTTACCTCACCGGCTCACCCAGACCAAACCACAGTCCTGGACACGAGAAAGCACCGGCACCGAGTACTGGCAAGAAGGCTCCACAGATAAAAGCACTGGGCACCAAGCCTAATGTTTTTTGAGACAGGGTTTCATATATATTTGCCATTATTATTTAAGAGGCACTTTAGCAGAGACAGAAAAGAACATCTCAGAGCCAGGCACACGGTGCCACGATACAATCAACACACACACCGAGAAAACGAGAAAGGAAGCTGAATAGCATCTTGATTGACAGGGACGAACTCCTCTCTCATAGCCACGCCCTCTCACTACCAGAGGCCGCCCCACCTACCTCTGGGCCCCGGGAAGGAGGCTCCGGAACAGCCTGGCTCAGGGTGAGCCTGACCTGATTGATGGCCTGCTCGGTGATACCCACCCTGCATCTCCCAGGCACCTCAGGGCAAATCCCCACCGTCATTCGCTCTCCTTGAGGAGTCTGTGCCTTCCCGGATGTCTTCCTTGTCTTGTAGCACCCACGCCCTCCATTCCCGCATCCTCCTTACTCATGGAGCCGCTCCTTGGACTGTCGCCACTCCTGGGTGTTTGGTCCTGTCTGGAAAGTCCTTCCTTTGATTTGCTGAGGTCACGCCCCCCTGACTCCCCCAGTCAGGCTCAACAGCGACTTGGGCTGGTCCCTAGAGCCTGGGCATACAGGTTTCCCCTCCTCTGGCTCCTGGTTTGGGGTACAGCAGGACCAAATTTAAGAATGAATCTGTGAAAATAAACAAACAAAAAAATTAAAAACGAAAACGGTCTGGAGGTTTTTAAATGAGTCCACAGTGCAAGTTTTGGGAGGGCAGAAGCGGCTCCTTTGTCCCTGAGGTCCCTGACTACTTAGCAGTGTGCAAGGAAGCTTTGCATTGTTTATTCCGAGGTGACTGGGTACCTACCAAGACTCTGAGGGTGGCACACACCTTTAATCCCAGCACCCAGGAGGCAGAGGCAGGCAGATCTCTGTGAGTTCGAAGCCAGCCTGGTCTACAGAGAACAAGTTCCAGGGCAGGCTCCAAAGCTAAAGAGAAACCCTGTATCGAAACAAGCAAACAAGACCCTGAGGGTCTGGGGACAGTGCCACTTGCTTGTTCTCAAGCCGTGTCTGTCCTGCAGGAAAAGAAACTGCATAGCAGACCTGCTGCAGGATAGGGGGCCTTGAAGACAGCCAGCCGAGAGGAAGTTCGTTCCTTCCTTCCACCCTGTGGGCCCCAGGGATTGAACTCAGGTCCTCAGGCTTAGCAGCAAGCACCTTTACTCGTGGAACCATCTTGCTGCCCCCACCCCATCCTTGTCTAGTTATTGGCTTCTCAGCCCTGACCCCACTGTATATTCGCTTGGATGAGCCCTCCACGGGAGGGACTGACCTCACACTGCAGAATGTTTACCTTATTCCCGATCTCCCCCACCCCACGTGCTAGGATCATGTCAAGGGTGAGAGCCCAAAGTGTATTCTGACCCTGCCAATAGCCCTTGGTGTGCAGATAAAACGGGGCAAAGAAGGCAAAACCATTTGAGTTTCTATGATTTAGATTTTTTTACATTTTAATTAATTAATTAGTGTGTAGGGGTGTGCACATGCCACAGTGTGTGGGAGTGGGTCAGAGGACGCACTTTTGGGAGTCCATTCTCTCCTTCCACTGTGTGGGTTCTTCTGGGGATTAAACTCAGGTTGTCAGTCTTGGGAGCAAGCCCCCTTACTCACTGAGCCATTTCTCCAGCCCTGATACAATTCTCTGTGTGTGTTTCAGATCATGGCCATGTTGCCAGGCTGGCCTTGAACACTGGATGCTCCTACCTTAGCCTCCCAAATGTTCCGGCAGAGGATTGTGTTCTTTGAGTCTACCCCTAAATAAACAACCTTTTATTATACTCAATTCTGAGCGAGTGTGGGATTTCTTTTTAGCATCCTTCTTCAGCCCTCTGCATCAGCAATCTCCAACAAGCCACGGAAACCCAGGGACTGGGCACGGATGGCGGGAGCCTGGAAAGCAGTGGTCTCTGAGAGCATCGTGGGTTTACGAGCAGAGCAGCCACCCTGCGCTGTGCCTGTAGCTGGGACACGCTCCATCCATTGCTGCCACAGCCCTATCATAGTCATCGGATGACACGCCTTCCGCGGGGGTCCCATCGCCCCTGCGCAACAGCCGAGAGGAAACGGGTCTTAGTTTCACAGTAGATGGTTGCCGTCACAGTAGATGGTTGCCGTCACCGCAGCGGGCATGGTAGAGCCCGCTCAGCAGGTCCAGGAACACCCCGGACGGGACACACAGGCCTTGGACTCTCAGCAGTGAGTCAGGGAGATGTTCAAAGGTGCGTTTAGCCTGGAAACGGCCTCGAGCGATGGGCACTGGGAGGCTCTGCTCTCGGGGCACCAGGAGGGTGACAGCCATTGAGCACAATTGTCTTCTCCCATCACAAAGTGGGCATCACAGTGGGGGAGAGATTTGAACTAAAAATTGGACGTTTTAAAAATATTATTTTATAAGTATGTGCACATCTGTGACTTTGTGTGGGGGTTTGTGCACAGGAGTACAGGTGCCCTTGGATACCAGAGACCAGAGGCACGGGATCGCCTGGAGCTGGTGTTACAGCAATTGTGAGCCACCTGCCTGGAGGGTTGGGAATCAAACTGGTGTCCTCAGTCTCCCCAGTGCTGGGATTAAAGGCCTGTGCTGTCGCTGTCCCCTCCCCCCAGACTTTAATTCACTTTTATATTTTATTTAAAATGGAAGCCAGGTATGGTCGCTCAAGCTTTTAGTCAAAATATTTGGGAGGTAGAGGCGGGAGGATCTCTGTGAGTCTAAGGTCAGCCTGATCTATAGACTGAGTTCCAGAATAGCCAGAATCCCTTGGGTCTCAAGGCCTCTTCATACTTAGTTCTTTTTTTTTTTTTTTTTTCTCCCTGAGACAGGGTTTCTCTGTGGCTTTGGAGCCTGTCCTGGAACTAGCTCTTGTAGACCAGGCTGGTCTCGAACTCACAGAGATCCGCCTGCCTCTGCCTCCCGAGTGCTGGGATTAAAGGCTTGCGCCACCATCGCCCGGCTTCCATACGTAGTTCTTGCAACTCACAGTGATCAATGGATCTGGAGTCAGGACTCCGCTGATACAACCCTAGGCGTTTACCACACACCTGAACGTTAATAACGGTTCTGTCCCGGTCACACACCTGACCCGAGGCTGAGGGAACTTTAAACCCAGGTCCTTCACTTTGAAACCAATTCTCCCCTGTGCTCCACTGATGACCCAGCTAAGAAACCCGTGGAAGCAAATTCATTTAATGACGACATTTCCTGTCTGTGGAACAAAGTAACTCAGTCCCTCCATCCCCCGCCCCTCCCCCCCCCCCCCCCCCCCCCCCCCCCCCCCCCCCGCCACGGTTTACTTTTGAGAAATGGCCTTCATCTGCGTGCACTAGGGTGACCCAGGAAGAGAGAGCCCCAACGGAGGAGTTGCTTCCATGAAACTGGCCGATGGTCACATCTGGGGGGCATTTTATTGATTGATGATTGGTGTGGGAAGGCCCAGCCCCCTGTGGGCGGAGCCACCCTGGGTAGGTAGTGCTTGTACTTGAAAGCAGGCGGAGAGCCAAGGGAAGCAAGACAGGAAGCAACATTTCTGCAAGGCCTCCGCTTCAGTTTCTGCCTCCAGGTTCCTGCCTTGACCGCCTTCAGTGGTGGGCTGTAACCTGTAAGCCAAACAAACCCTTTCCTCCCCCAAGTTACTTTTATCACGGCAATATAAAAATAACTAATACAGTTTGGTACCAAACATACTTTATTCTTTTATTGGGGAGAAGGAACTCAAAAAAAAAAGATTTATTTAATTTTATGAGTAGTCTTGTTTTACCTGTGTATGTCTTTGAGCGTATATCTCTATTCCATGTTCGTGCAATGTGGGCAGAAGCCAGAAGAGGGCGTCGGAGCCCCTAGAGTTCAGACAGCTGTGAGCCACCATGTGCTAGGATTCAAGCATGTGCCATTAAGCCCCACTCGCCGCGTCTCATTGGCTTTCCTTGGCTGTGAAATATTTGTCTGAACACACTACTGCTTCACCTCTCTGTTGGTACAGGAGATGCTGTCTGTCTGCACTCAGGACAGTCACACTGGAGTGGGACAGCGGGTTAGGCTCCTGGCGGCAACCAGCCTCATCGAGCCCTGCCATTTCACCCTCGGCAAACCCTTTAGCCTTGTGGCTTCTGGGTTTCATTTCCTCCTCCACGTCCATTCTCCCTCTGTCTGGCAATGATTGTGGCCCCCAGAGAGGAAGCAGCTACTCAGTCATTCTGACGCAGCTTACCGATGTCATGCATGTATATTCCGTCTACATTTTTTATGACGGTTAGTTACTTACTCTGTGGTGTGGGGAGCACATGAGCCACGGCACGAGTGTTGCGAGTCTAAGGGCAGTTTTCAAGAGTTGGCTCTCTCTCCACCCTGTGAGCCCCTGGATTCAAACTCAGGTTCTCAGCCTTGGAGGCAAGCACCTTTACCTATTGGGGTTACAGGTGAGGCATGCCTGAGACCTTCCTTCTGAAATGTTTGATTTTTTTTCAAGACACATGTCAGTCTTTAAAAAGGTCATTGATCTTATTTTATTTTTCCCAAGACAGGGTCTTACCACGCACTTCTGGCTGTCCTGGAACTCACTGTGTAGACCAGGCTGGCCTCAAACTCACAGAGATCCACCTGCATCTGCCTCCCAAGTGCTGGGATTAAAGGTGTGTGCCACTAGGCCCAGATAGCTGTCTTTATTTTCTTTTAGGTTTATAAATTTATTTATTCAGAAAAGAATACAAACTATCTTTTTTTCATTTTACATAATCCCAGTTCCCACTCCCTCCCCTTCTTCTGTTCCCTTTAAACCCCTCTCCCCCTCACCCCGTCTTTCTTTCTTTCTTTCTTTCTTTCTTTCTTTCTTTCTTTCTTTCTTTCTTTCTTTCTTTCTTTCTTTCTTTCTTTCTTTCTTTCTTTCTTTCTTTCTTTCTTTCTTTCTTTCTTTCTTTCTTTCTTTCTTTCTTTCTGTGTCTGGGACGTCAAAGCCACATCTCCATGTTACAGCAGGCTACAAGATGTTGCCCTTGAATGTGTTCTCAAGAACAGAGGCATGGGACTCCTGCAAGACTTCAGATTATTTTAAACTGTTTGGTAATATCTGTAACATCTGTGGCTGTTACACACGGAGTTTGGGTGCTGCTGGCGTCTAGAGGGTGGAGTCAAGGGGGCCTGCAAAGGGTGGTTCTGTGAGAAAGAATTATCTGGCCGAGATGGCAGCAGTGGCAAAGTTAGAAACCCTTGCTTCAGATATTCCCCAGAAACGCTGACTGTGGGGAGGAATTCACCAGGCTCTCCCCTCCCGCTGGGGTACGGCCCCTCCCCTCTGGGGTATGGCTCTCCTGCAGCCAGGGAGTTAGATGCAGGTTGTAACAGAGAAAGGGTTATGAGAACCACGTCTTTAGGCCTCCTCGTTGTGATTAAGAACCAGATATTCTAGCTGCGGACAGCCAGAAACGCTGACGATGTTTCAGGGTGTAAGCCTCTAGGAGGCTCTTGGCCATAGCTGGGCAGAGTGTGCCACGCTCAAATCTGAAGGCTGGGACGTCCATTTTAGATCTTGGAGTTTCCGATTAGAGACACCCAGCTGTTAACTCTGAAATCCAGAATGTGCCTGGTCCCAAACATTCTGGGGATCCTCAACCTTCACCACTCAACAGTGAGAAAGGGGGAGGGCATACTTTGGGAATGTCACTGCTTTATTTCCCACCATGCACCTCGGATGACAACCGTGGGTCTGTGTGGGGCTCCCTTGCACAGATGGCCTCTGTACTGGATGCGTTTGTGTGTTAACTCGACACAGGCTGGAGTCATCAGGGAGGAAGGAGCCTTAGTTGAGGACATGCCTCCATGAGATCCAGCTGTAAGGCATTTCCTTAATTAGTGGATGTGGGGCGAGCCCAGCCAACTGTGGGTGGTGCTGTCCCTGGCCCGGGCCCCCAAGTGCTATAAGAAAGCAGGCTGAGCATACCAGGGGGAAGCAAGCCAGTAGACAACTCCTGGGCCTGGCCTCCACATCAGCTCCTGCCTCCAGGTTCCTGCCCCATTTGAGGTCCTGGCCTGACTTCCTTCAGAGATGAACAGCATTGTGTAGTGTAAGCTGGATAAACCTTTCCCTTCTCTACTTGCTTTTTTGGACTGGTGTTTCATCACAGCGATAGAAACCCCAACTAAGACAGCCTCTTAGGTTGTCTCCAGTACCTTGTACCAGGGAGAACGTGGCGCTCAACAACTGTTTTCGTCTTGCACTTAAGAACTTCGGGATGGTCTACGGCCATACCACCCTGAACGCGCCCAATCTCGTCTGATCTCGGAAGCTAAGCAGGGTCGGGCCCGGTTAGTACTTGGATGGGAGACCACCTGGGAATACCAGGTGCTGTAGGCTTATTAAAAAAAAATAAATAAAAAGAACTTCAGGATGTGCATGTAGCCATAGGTGCAGCAGGCATGTCCATATTAGAACACACAAAGTGTATAAAGGAGGCCCCCATTCTTTGCATTGTTACTGAGTCCTCCTAGTTACCAGAGAGAGGTCAGCCACCAGGATGGAAACACCGATGGCAGGTACGAGGACCTGGACAGCCTTTGGATAGTCCGTGGCATAAGCCCGTGTCAAATAAGACCGAACAGATGGATGCAACTGTCTCCTGTCTTGCAAACGATGATGGACCTGGTGAAACTGATACAAAAACTAGACAACTAAAATCTCCAGTAAAGCTACCGAGAGGCGGGAAGTTAGACTCAGTTAACTGTAAGGGAGACGGAGGGTACTACGATGTATTGGTAGGTGGGGAGGCCGTCAGGTATTCTTAGTTTTTTTGTCTGCGTGTTTGCGCGCATGCAGGTGTGCATGCATGAGGCTAGAGGAGTCATTTCTTAGGCACCGTTCACCTTAAAAAATTATTTAATGCATGTTTTGTCTGCATGTGCGTCTGTGCACTGTCTCTGGTGCCTTCACAGGCCTGAAGTGGACATCAGGCTGCTTGGAACTGGAGTTACAGCTGTGAGCTGCCAAGAAGGTGCTGGGAATTGAACCTGAGTCCTCTGCAAAAGCAGCCAGTTCTCTTAACTGCTGAGCCATCTCTCTAGGCCCCACGTTTTTTGAGGCAGGCTCTCACTGTCCTGAAGTAGACTATGCTGGCTGACCAGGGAGCCTGAGATCTGCCCGTCTGGGTTTGCAGGTGAATGCTACCCTACCTAGACATCTGTACAAGGTTCTGGGGATTGATCAGGTGCTTCTGACTTGCAAGGCAACTCCTCTGCTGACAGAGACATCTCCCCAGCCCACCTTTTAGCTTTTATAGAAGTTACATCTGTGACCACGTTGCAAAATACAAATGACACTGTTTCATTTGAAAACCGAACACTGGGATCATTCTTTGTTCTTGGAACACATTTTTGTTAGCTGCTTGGGGGTAAGAATAGCAACCAGAGCGCTCCCCTTACCTCTTCCTTACCTCTTCCGTCTATATCCTAAGAGGCTCTGGTTACCATGTGAAGTTCATTCACCCAAGTTTCTGGGTCAGTTCTCCTTGGTCTAAGCAGGCCCACTCATAGCCCCAGGAGAGCTGGGTCCAGGTCTGTTAGCCCCCCAAATTGTCTGATTTTTATTTTTATTTGGTTTTATTTTATTTATTTTCGAGTTTCTCTGTAGCTTTGGAGCCTGTCCTGGAACTAGCTCTTGTAGCCCAGGCTGGCTTCAAACTCACAGAGATCCTCCTGCCTCTGCCTCCCGAGTGCTGGGATTAAAGGTCTGATTTTTATTTTTATTACATTAAAATATTCTGTTTATGTGGAGGTCAGGACAACTTGAGAGTTGGTTCTTTCTTTCCCCTATGTGGGTTCCTAGGATTGAATGCGGGTTGTCAGGCTTGGTGACAAACCACTCTACTCCTAAGCCATCTTGCTGGCGTAGCTGAGTTTTACCAGAGCCACCCACACCTGCGTGCTAGCTGAAGCCACCTTTTCTTATGCTCATGGGAAAAGAATGGAGCCTACACCAGTGTTGTGACTATCGACATTATTTCCTGCTGGCCGCCAGAAAATGGCTCTCATGGGTCCAAACACCCAGCTGTGTGCTTCCTTCACTGTCTTCTCAGGATAGCTGGGGACCCTGAGAGCCCAGCTGTGAGACCCTGCAGCCTTTAATCCCATGGTGCAGATTGCTAGTTTTAAAAGGCATTTTCCAGGGACATGAAGACAGCGGAGTCAAACAGATGTACTATGATCCTACACACATAGGCTCATGCCCAGCCCCCTCTCTGTCAATTTAAAGATAAAAATATATAGCATATCAAGTCTTAGAATATTTAATCAGAAAGCAACTTAAAATTCACTGTGTAAGAGTGGTCAGTGGAGCTGACAAGGGCCAAACGCTAAGCAGGCAGGTGGTGAATCCCGTGGTTTCTGTCTCAACTATTCCAGCTCTCACTGCAGCGAGGCCGCCAGAGGGCATGGAGCAAACTGTGGGCATTCTCCCATCAGACTTAATTTCTGGTCACTGGGATTCAACTTGTACATCAGTTCATGCATGCTACAAAAAAATAATCTTTGGACCCTTTCAATCACGTGACACTGTGGAAACAGGTGTTTGCCGGCCCAGCCTGCTCTTACCATGTGTGAACTAGACAGCTCTAAAGGGTCTGCCGGAAACATGTGCCAGGCCATGCTGAAACCATCATGGAGAGGAACACAGTAAACTTGAGAAAGCACTGACTTTGAAAAATAGGCTTTATTTACCCAGTGGTATTGCCTGACATCCTATGGCGTATGGGACTACAGCCGAGTTCATGAATACACACAGAACAGCAGTTCCCTCATTCCCTTGTTTTCTGGAGGAGAACCCGGGAGATGGCAGCATTTGGCTATGGATGCCAGGAGCTCTTCAGCCAGCTCCAGTGAGTCCGGGCCCCGGAGCACTGCCTCTTAACACAGCATGGTCACATGTGCAAAGACATCTGCAATAAAGTAATCCGAGCAGAACTGTCGGGAATCACACTTGCCTTCATAACCAGACACGCCACTCGGATGCGTCCTGCGCCCTGTGGGAGCTGAGGTGCACACTGAGTGGCAAGGCCTGGCCAGTCTGCCTCCTTCTTGGCTCCGGGTGATGCGGGGTTCTACCCTGGCAGTCTGGAGCATGCATGTCCCTGCACTGATAGAGAATAGAGACACCTTGACCTAAATACAAGACCTGTCACGGCCAACACTGGAATTGGCTGTACATTTTCTTATTACACAAAAGGCTTAAATATATGGGTCCTCATATAGCACAAAGTGCCTGAAATTCAGAGTTATGCAAACAGTTCTTCACCCCTGAGGATTTCATCTTTATAAAGGTGAAAATACAAAACATTAAAATAATTTGCCCTTTCTCCCCATCAGAAGGAATCACATTCTCTCAGGATTCCTAAAACATACAAAATTCCAAGACAAAATTGATTTTTCCCCAAATCAACACTGAGACCGAGAATCAGTCAGTGTCAAGCTGCCGGGAGGACCCTTCCACAAAAAGGTGCCTCTGACTGCCTGGCTCTGCCCTAGCAACACTACTGAGAGAGACTGGAAGGAGTCCTGGCCCACGAGCCTTTGCTCCTCACTTCAGTTCAGAGTTTCTTAGCTGGTTATCACAAGTGAGGAGAACACGATTTCCAGAGCTGAGGACATTCTGAGGAAAGGCCTCGTTTCCCCTTGATTGGTGACAGTCAGATGGCAAGCCTCCAGGTGCTCTGTCCGTCCCGTGTGTCTCTGCACCGTGAGCACCTGGAGGATCAGCTGTGTTCAACACAGAGGAGCGTGCCCATGGCATCAGCTGAGGCAACGTGGACTAGGGCGGCCAGGAAGTCTCCACGCGCCTGGCAGTCAGACAGGGGTTGTACAAGCATGCAAACACACCCGCACTCTGCTAGACGTGAAGAGCACACAGGAAGCGGCTGACAGCAGGAACCTGCAGCTGGCACTGGAGATCTCTGTACTGAGGTGAGGGGTAAGCACAGACACCGCTCACTCCTGGGAGAGGGAGGGTGGCCACACAGACATGCATGCACATGCGCGCACGCACGCGGAAACACACAGACACACAGACACACGGCCTCCCTGAAGGCTGCCTTGTTTCTTCCAGCTCACTACTGGCCACCCAACAGCCCTGCGCACTCGCCTGGCTCAGAATGTCAGCAGCTGCGGTTCTGGAACTATCTATGCGTCCTTCTCCTTTTAAGGCACAGACTGGCAGCTTTGGACACATCTGTCGGGCTCTGGGACCATGGTGAGCAGCCAGCCAATCACAGCAAGAGCTCAGGAGCCAGGTGCTCCTCTTCAGCTGGAGGCATGGCTGGGGGACGGCCTCTCTGTACCACTGTGGTGTGTGGTAAAGGCTGGGACACAAGAGAAGCCAGAGTGGCAAAAGTGTAACTAGGAATAGGGATAATTTTACTCTGCACTTAATACATCCCCAACAAGATAGTAGTTTCCATCAGCTTGCCCAGACTCTGAGAAAGCAGGCAGAGGCTGCCATGGAGCATCCACAACTCATGAAGTGACTTCCATCCACAAATACAGACAGACAGACAGACAGACAGACACACACACACACTATGCACATACATGCACCCCTTTCCACCATGAAGGAATCTTTCAACAAGAGGCACTTGAATGATATTTGGAGAGTTCCCATGAAAAGGCCTTCCCCTCACAGTGAAGTGGGATCGACAGAACAGAACCAGGTGTTCAGGACTCCATTTCTTCTTGGTCAAGGGGCGGTGGCACAAAGCTGATGACTTCATCGTAGGTCAGGCCTGTGACAGGGAAGGAATGGTGAGCTGTGAGAACGGAGACACTCCCTCATCCGCCTCGCTACTTGCTCGTGACCTGCAGCATGGCTCACACGGAGGCTATCCCGCCTCTCATTACTGCTCAGGGGCAGTCCACCAGGTACTGCAGTGGACAGGCCTAGCTCTGGGGGCTAACTAGAGAGCTGACCTTGTGATTTATGAAGGAATTTGACATTGGATGAAAGAGATGTGGCTCTATTCCTGGCAGTTCCTAACAAGGCCAAAGGTAAGCTATAAAAACTCTTGCCCTTGGCTGGGCAGTGGTGTCGCACGCCTTTAATCCCAGCAGAGGCAGAGGCAGAGGCAGGTGGATCTCTGTGAGTTTGAGGCCAGCCTGGTCTACAAAAGCTAGTTCCAGGACAGGATCCAAACCCAAACCAACCAACCTCCTGTCCCAATTCTGTCTACTGGACACTGAGAATGCACTGGCCCCACTTACTCCAGAGATGCTGTCAGTGCAACCCTGCCCCGGTCCCAAAGCTGTCAGTGTGAAGAGCTGTACACTCTGAGAGTGCGCCTGCAGACTGCACCAGGGAACGTATGCACCAAAGACCATGGCTCTAAGTTTAGTGAGCTGGCAATAACTATTCACAAGGGCTTTACTGAGACAGGACCTCAAACTACCTATGTATGCAGTGTGAATTACCCCGAGTACCAGAACCACAATACTAGGTGGCCATTGATGAGTTCTTATTTTTCCCAGAAAAGTTTTTTTTGTTTGTTTGTTTTTTGTTTTTCAAGACAGCTTTTTCTCTGTAGACCAGGCTGGCCTCAAACTCACAGAGATCTGTCTCTGCCCCGCCCCCCGAGTGCTGGGATTAAAAGTGTGTGCCACCACCATTTGGCCCCAGAAAAGATTTTTAAAAATAAGTTCTCGGATTGGTCATGTGGTTCAGTGGTAGAACACTTGTGGAGTATGTGTGAAGTCCAATAAGCTGGGCATGGTGGTACACATTTTTCAGCACTTAGGAGGCAAAGGTAGGTCTGGTCTACAGAGCCAGTTCCAAGAGAGACAGCCAGCCCTACAGAGACAGCCAGCCCTACAGAGAGAAACAGCAAACCAAGAATAAACTGAGGTCAAGCTCTTGAGCTGCGCTAGCCCGCTGCTGGACCTACTTTTCCACTCATCTATCAGGAGGTCCCTGCTTTCGAAGGACTGGTCGTAAGGGTCGGCCACAGGCTCGTCATCAGGGTCGTGGTACTGAGCGAAGTAGGCATGTGCCAGGGCTTGGGCTGCTGTGATCCTCTTATCTGAGTCCAGGACGAGCATCTTTTCCAGCAGGTCCACAGCTGTCCACGAGAAGAGAACACATGACATTAGTGCCGCCACCACGACAGCCAAACAAAGAATCTTCTCAGGTATCTGCTCCTGCATGCAACCCCTTTCCTGTGTGTACATGTATGAAGCTAGCTGGCACATTTTAAGAAAATTACTGGAGGGGCTGGAGAGATGGCTTAGTGGTTAAGAGCACAGGCTGTTATTCCAGAGGGCAGGGGTTCAATTCTCAGCACCCACATGGCAGCTCACAACTGCTTGTAACTCTAAGATCTGATACACTCACACGGACATACATACAGACAAAACATCAACAACGCATATAAAAAAATGAAAATAAACTATATGTGTGTGTATTATTTAAGAAAAAAAATTACTGGGCTGGGCAGGTATGTATTTCCCTGAACATTCTTCATGTCCTGGGTTTCAAACCCAGGACAATAAACAAACTGTTAAAAGAAAGCGTAGAAACAAAAAATTTGGGTTGGGCGAGATTGCTCACACCTTTAATCCCAGCACTTGGGAGGCAGAGGCAGAGGCAGGAGGATCTCTGTGAGTTAGAAACCTGCCTGGTCTACATAACAAGTTCCTGAACAACCAGAGCTACATAGTGAGACCCTGTCTTACCACCCCCAAAATAACCCCTCAAAAACAAAGCAAAATATACTCCCCAAAACCAGGCTTTGAAGCTTTCCTGCAATGTCAACACCACACTGTGACTACTGAACCAAACTGTACTGAAAAGGAGATTGACGGCTAAAGCAATCTATGAGGCAGGCTGTTTGACCTAGGGCCCCCCCCCCCGCATACTATACAACTTATATAACAGTACATAATGTTATATACTAACAATATAAATAAATATTCATCCAGAATTTCAAACAATTAGCAAGTTGAGGCCTTCCCAGAGGGTCGTAGGAGAAAAGATACTTCTCGATAAAGATATCTGATCCTTATGACCCATAGAGTGAAAATCCGAGATCCAGAACTAGCTGTTAAAACAGCAGGGGCACCCATGCCCCATGCATGGGCATCAGTCCACGTCTGACAAATTTCTCACCTTCTTTCTGTGCTCCTCCTGAACTGTTTGAAGATTACTGAGATGACACTTTACAGCCCAAACATTGCAGCACAAAGACATGGCCCTGCACACCACGACACTGTCATTAACCCAAACCCAGTGTGCGGTAAAAACGTCTCCAGTTCACAGCTGTCTCCTACAACGCACTTGTTCAAACCAGGATTTGCATATGGGGCTCTCTCTCTCTCTGGCTTTTCTGAAGCTGTCTCATCTAGTCCAGGCTGACCTTGAACTCACCCTCCTGAGCACACTGGCATATTCCAGATATGCAAGCAGACAGCCACACAGGTTTCCACTATTTCTCTGTGTTGATGTACCCACCCTCCCATTTTCCGATTCTTTAGATATATCAAAAAAAAAAAAAAAAGTCTAAATCTCTGGTCAGAATGAAGTCAGGCACACTGGGCACAAACACGTCACAGGCCATGGTGCTCTGAACTGGTGGGGCACGACAGCCACTTGCTCCACTGCCAGCGGAGCTAAAGGTGACAGCATCTTGACAGAGTTCCCTTCTCTCCCCACGTGAGTCATCTGGGAATATTTTGGCTCCTGGTGAGTATCAGTCACTTTCGATAATGGTTTCAGCATTACTGATCTTTTTCTCCCCAGTGTCATGGCCTCATCAGAGGCTGAGGTTTCTTCACAGTGAGGGCTGTGGGTGCCAAGGAGGAGGAAAGCTTCCTGAAGACATGATGTCCTCTCATGTCCTCTGCTATCACAGTAATCAAGCATCTTGCAGCCAGAACTCCAGAGTCATCATCCACAGGAAATACAAGCTTTGAGGGTGCAGAGGAGACAGGAAATATGCAGATGCTCAGATTCGTGAGCCTATACTTTAGAGAGGGGCTGGGATGTAGCCTGTAGAGTGCTTGCCAAGTGTGCACAAGGTTTTTGATTCCAAACCAGCAGTGCATACACAGAGTATGGTGGTGCACACTGGAATCCCAGCACTTGGGAGAGGAAGCAGAGGACCAGAAAACAGGCCACATGACATTGTCTTCAACAATACTGAAGCACCAGGAGAACTGCCTAGATATTCTTCTCATGGTCTTCCACAAGTCTGTTGATTTTATACTGAACACAAATGGGTGGTTGCCTGCCACACTATGGTAAAAAGCTATACATCCTCAGGACCAATGTACTTAGATGAGAACAAGGTCAGAAGAAAGAAAACGACTTCTCAGGGATCGTGGCGGACAATGAAGTTCTCAGTTATGCTTCGTTCAGGAACAGCAGTGATGCGAAGCCAGTGTCTGACCACAGAGCAGCTAATATATCACTGGTATGCGGCCAGCTAGCATGTTGGAGACGCTAGTGATCGGTCACAGCGTGTTCCCCCTGACATCAACACTTGGCAATGGGCTGTGAGGCACGTCTGGATATGAGCAGGCTGTGCTGAGCACCAGATTTCACTCCCCAGAAGTCTGGACTGACTCCTGGTAGCTGGTTCTTTTCAATGTTTAAGTGGGGACACCTATCAGGATGTGTGTGACTTCAATCACAGGCAGAAGAAATCCTTTTGAGGCAGACAAGAGGGAGTCAAACAGGCACTGATGCATCTGAAATGTGGGGTGCTGGGGTGGACTCATTTTCCATCCCCCTAACATCCCAGAGACCTTACAGATCACAGACCTCTACCTGGATGCTGCAGCTAAAGCATGTCATGGAGGACCAATGAGAACATGTCACGGAGGACCAATGAGAACATGTCACGGAGGACCAATGAGAACATGTCACAGAAGAACAATGAGACATGTCACAGAAGAACAATGAGAACATGTCACGGAGGCTGCAAAGCCAACCCAACCCCTCCGTACCCTGCACACCCAAGGCCTGACTGATGTAGCTTAGGCTGGACTCACTCCTCCAAGAGTGCGGGCACCTCTCCTGCCACAGAGAGTGCACAGCCCACTGCACCGTGGCTATGGATGGCATTCCTGTATGGGAAACAGCTTCTGAACCCACTGCCCTGGCCCCCAGCTCTCTGGAGGCAACAGCTGACTTTGGTCCACTCTGGTGCAAGGCTTCTGGAGGCCTCAGAAAGTAACATGACCCACATGCAGTGCAAGCAGTGAGCTTTAAAAGCAGCCTTCAGTAATATCTGCAGGAATGTGAGGAGGCCAAGGACACCAGCTGCCACACCCACTCACTCCCTTCCCATTGCAGCGAGTCTGTGGTCTGGCCTTCTGTGTCTACTACTGCCCACTACAATGTCCCAGAGTAAGCAGCGCCTAAGCAGCTGCTGGAATCAGCTGAAGTACATATTTATTAGCCCATCTTTAAGGAATAGTAACTGGAGTTTTGGCTAAGGCATATCTTTTTTTTAAAAAAAGATTTATTTTTATTTTATTGCACGTATGTCTGTGTGAGGGTGCCAGATCACCTGGAACAGGAGTACAGACAGTTGTGAGCTATCATGTGGGTGCTGGGAATTGAACCCAGGTCCTCTATAAGAGCAGCCAGTGCTCTTAAATGCTGACCTATCTCTCCAACCCCTGGGAAGACACATTCTTAGCTACCATTGTCACTTCCGTTTGCCAGGGGATCCTAGAGGTGATGGGGGCAGGAAGGAATTGAGCTGAAGTACTGAGATGGCAAATTAACTCTGCAAAGGCAGCTGGTTAGGTCCTGGAAGGGCAGAGATAAGAGGAAAGAGTTTGTGAGAGTGGAGGGCAACAGGATGCTGGGCACTAAGCATGGCCCTGTCTCTGCATTCTGCCCTCAGCTGGGCCCCATCTGCCACCAGCAGCTGTGAGGATCAATGTCTGCTTCTAGTCTGCTGCCTTCTTCCCACAGGTTTCCAGTCTGCTACACGCATCCTTTCTCCCTCCATACCCCACTGTATGATTCTTCCTTAAATGTGACAGCATAGGCAGGCAGTAACAGCCATGTTTACTAAGATCCAAAAGACACTTACACAACAAAATTTCAAGTCCCCAAATGAACGAGATCAACTTACCCAGGGGGTTGGCGCCAATAAACACATTTGCGAAGTTCATCTTCGGCATCTGGGCCAGGGACTGAATGTAGTTTCTTGCCTGTAAAAACATGGACTCTCAGAATGACTGTGTTCAGTACTGTTATTGCTCTCGGAGTGTCAGCAGCCCAGTGCGGATCACTGTCTCAGCGGTTCTTCTAGCCCTCAGCTCCTCGATTTGAGACCACTGACTGTATTCTTGCTGTCCACCAGAATTGTTCTGTTTCACGGGGATGAGACTGCTAACCAATCAACTACCCTTCATTAGTTTTCTCATCACAGATAGGGTCAGAAGTTTGAAGAGAACCGAGACTTCTAAGAAGTGGTCTTTTCCTGGATTGTCTTTCTAGTCAGCTACATCTGGAAGAGGAGCTGGTACTGCAGCAGAGACTTACTCTAACCTGCAGTTATAGCAACAGACACATGGCTGTCATCCCTTCCTACATAGCCATGCAGACTGGAAGAAGGAATTGAAGAGAGGTAGAGACCCATCTCCCCCAGAGAAGCCGTCCTAGTGCAGACAAGGAGAGTGTTCAGACAGGGCTGAAATGACAACAGTGCCACCATGATGGTTTGTTTGTTTGCTAACCTGGTTCCCCAAAATACCAAGGGCCTGTGAGAAGTATCCCAGTCACCTCTGACTACAAACTGGAGATAGGGTAATGATTATGAACTGGTCAAGAACCGGATTCTACCTGAGTGCTCATATTTAATATGGACCACTTGTGTCTCTAAAAAAAACACAGCAATCCATTAGCAGAAGGTGTTTCGCACCTGTGATGAAGCTGTAGCACATACTAACTACACACCAACTAAGACACACGGGGCCTCAAGCACAAGATTCAGAAAACCAAACACCAATGAACATTACTTTGTACCTACAAGCCTACACTATCTCACTGCCTCAGACTGCATGACATTTCATCCCAAATGCCAGTACCCTGGCAGCACACAGCCAGTCACTGCCGCAGCAGTCCTCGGGGCACATGCAAGCATTTGGTGACATCAGAAACTGCTGGTTAGACACAGACATTACAACGAGAAGGTGGCCTCTGAGTTAGACCTCCCTGAATGTGCTGTTGGTTCTCACCTCATGGCTTGGCATCCTGTTAATGAGATAAGCAGGGGGTGTCCCCGTCAGACGCATTATCTGCTGAAGCTGGTTAATATCTTAGACGCCTAGTCAAGGGTATTGTTAAACACACAGTTCAAAAATCAACTCTAGCTGTGTTTTTGTTTTTAAAGTCTAAAAGCTATCCCCAAAGAAAACAGCTCTATTTCCCATCTGCCCCAGCTCAGAGTCTAAGGTACGTGCTAAAACATTTTTTTTTTTTTTTTTTTTGGAGAATGGCAGGCACTATTAGGCACCTAGCCAGCGAGTGGCCATGCAGACACGAAAACTAGCTTTTCCCTAAGTGTCAACTTTACTTTAAATAGTTCAAGGTTCCTGGAAGCAGAACGCTCCTTGATCCAGGATGTTAGCCAGAGAACTGTTTTGAAGTACCACAATGGCAAAGATGGAATGTGGGGACAATGGTAAACTAAACTCGGGAAAACTGAAAGATCTAGACCCACCCGAGGAAGAGGCTGAGTGCTGGGGACACAGGTTCTCTAGGAGTCACACCCCAAGTTGAGACAAGAGAGTGGGTGTTGAGCTATGCCAAGTCTCAAAGACACTGGCAATGTTACATTTAAGATGCATGCCACAGCTGGGCGGTGGTGGCGCAGGCCTTTAATCCCAGCACTCGGGTGGCAGAGGCAGGTGGAGCTCTTTGAGTCTGAGGCCAGCCTGGTCTACAGAGTGAGTTCTAGGACAGCCAGGGCTACACAGAGAAACCCTGTCTCAAAAAAACAAAACAAAACAAAAACAAAACAAAACAAAAAAAAACCAACAACATGCCACAAACACATAGGTAGGCACAGGCTGGTACCAGCATGCCACAATAATTCCGCCATACCTACAGTGAGTGAACACATAGCGTCAATGAACAGAACGTTCAAAGTGCCATGTTTATCTGATGGGGAAAGCTTTACTCACTGCACTTCTACAGTGTTTGTGTGTGGCGGTAAGGGCAGGTCACACACACCACTCATGCGTGCAGGTCAGGGGCCTCTAGGTTGTAGGAGTCAATTCTCTTCTCCCACCGTGCGGGTCCTAAGAATCAGTTTACCAGCTATAAGTTACAGCTCCTAAAATCTAAGAGCCCACTGCCAGTGTGTCACACACTCCCTCTCAAAACAGAAGTGGTGACGGCATTTAAATCTTAACATGGTTTAGTGAGTTTCCTTTCTACTCCCTTAAGTATCAAGTTCATCCTTCAACTGACATCTCATCTTTAATAAACACCAAGCCAAATAATAGCACTTCATCATGGCTCCCCTGAATGCCGCTTCCGCGTTAGCTCGAGTGTGCCAAATGCTGTTCGACGTCAGGTTACTCTTAATACAGCTGCCCGTCTGCCCACTGAGCCCAAAGACGGGCTGGCCTCTGACCAGACTCTAGACTTACCCTCCAGCACACTACATTCTGAACAATACTCTGCATGCTAAGAGAAAGAATAAACAGGGCCTCAGAGTGAACCAGGCAGGGCAGGATTCAGTTAGGTCTCACACACCCAAGTCCTGCCAACTCTTTCCTTGGGAATCACATGTACAAGATCTGGCTTTGTCTGCTTTTGTGAAACAGGATCAGACACCCCTGCCCCTGCTGCCCCCCTATCTAAGGATCAGAAAGACTTCTAAAGGGCTTTGCTTTCTTTTTTTTTTTTTTTTCTTTTGAGACAGGGTTTCTCTGTGCCTTTGGAGTCTGTCCTGGAACTAGCTCTTGTAGACCAGGCTGGCCCTGAACACACAGAGATCCGCCTGCCTCTGTGATTAAAGGTGTGTGCCACCACTGCCGGCTAGGGCTTTGCTTTCTTAGTATTGTGGTTTATTCCTTCCCTGGTTAATCTAGGTGCCAGGCCAAGTCAGTTCTGCCCTCGGGCCTCCATCATGACTATTTAACCCATCCCCACATTCTGCTACTCAGGGCCTATGTGCCTGTCTTGCTGGCGTCACTGCTCCATTCCTCCTGGGAGAAACGAAGTATCTATAGCGTTCTGTTGACTACGAGTCTTTACTAATGGCTTTCATTTTTCAATTTTCTCAGTAATTTTACTCACCTGGCTTTTTTCCCACCTGTACTTAGGCACTTTGTGCTCTTCACCCTTATGGGCTTCTGGGAAAGAAACCCATGGTCTCGCTGATGTAACTAAGCTACAACTCAACACCTGGCTTCTTTGCATAGCCCTGGCTGTCCTGGAACTCAACTCAACTCTGTAGACCAGGCTGGCCTCAAACCTGGAGATCCGCCTGCCTCTGCCTCCCTGAGTGCTGGGATTTAAGGTGTGTGCCATCACTGCTTTTTTTTTTTTTTTTAAATAATGTCTTACAAATTAGCCTAGACTAGCCTCAAAGTTGCTATGTAGCCTAGGCCAGTTTCAAACTCTTCAATCCCTCTGCCTCTGCCCAAGTGCTGGGGTTACAAGCTTGTACCATCACACCTGGCATCATGTGCTTTGACATTCAAAAGTACTAGGTGGTGTCATCAACATTAAATCAACCTTGCCAACACTTTTAAACATGTAGTTTACCCTGATCCACTCCTGACAGTTATGTAGGTAAAAAGCTCCTTTCTCATAACTATGTTTAACAGAATGTTATTGAGAGGATGCTTACTTTGGTACCTGATTTAATCTTGCCCAGGGCTGCAGTAGAACTGTTGAAATGTATGATGTCCATTGCATGTTAAGATAAAGACATCTCATATTAGGCCACGTGTACAGCATTGTTTCTTAAACAGAGATAATGGGTTAGTGATGAGTACATACAGATGTGTTTCAGAACCTATAGCAAGCGGCACACACCTACAGGGCAGACGGAGGCGGGAAGAGGATACCTCAACACTATCCTCTATCTAGCCGGACTCCTTCCCAAGCCCCACCCTGCCCCACGTCCTCTTACCAGTATGTATGTATGTATTTATTTATTTATTTATTTATTTATTTATTTGAGACAGAGTTTCTCTGTAACAGTCCTGGCTCTGGCTGTCCTGGAACTTGCTCTGTAGACAAGGCTGCCCTTGAACTCACAGAGATCCACCTGCCTCTGTCTCCTACGTGTTGGGATTAAAGGCGTGCACCACCACCACCTGGCGTCCAGCCACTCTTTTTAGCACGCTAAAACAAACCCCACAGCCCTTCCTTTCTAAAGGCCCCTAGTAGCTCTGGCTCTCCGGCTGGCCCACTCTGACAGTGCCCTCCACACTAATGTGCAAGTGCACGAGGATGAGCTCCCATTCCCAGTCACGGCTTCTGTGTCTTCACTTCCTTATCTTAACAAGTAAAGGATGCACTTTGGTGTGTCTAGCACACCATTTTACACACTCAGAACAGAAACTCAAAGCTGTTCTGAGTCCACGCCCTTTATGTACAGCCACAGATCACATGCTGGGTCCTGACCTTCCCAGACGAGGTGATGTGTTACTGCCTGCTTCCTGCTACCCAACTGGGCAGAGGGCCCCAGCACTAGGAAGTGGTGGGAGGACCTAGGAGGGCACAGCTGGGGCTTGGCTCCTCAGTTTATTTCCCTAAGAGGGAATGAGGGGCTTTCCTAGCTTCCTCAAAATTTCTGGCCTCAGAAAGCAACCAACAGCTTAAAAAAAAATTGCTAAAGTAAACTGGAGTCACCTTCTTAGGGCCTCCATAGGTCACTGTATTTACCAAGGTACCTAGAGGAGCTCAGAGCCGTCTGCTGATTGTCAGGAGTGGAGTAAGCTTCTCTGCGTGGTCTGGGGGTGGGTGGGTGGGTGGGGGACAGGATCCCCATGAGAAGGCTCCCTGCACAGGACGAGCCCCTCAAGGGAAGTAAAGAAGCAGCTGACCCCCCCCAGAGACGATCTCAGACTAGCACATGGTAAGTGCTCAGAGATTATAGACTCTCAGGAAGCAGAAAGAGCCTTTGAGCATGTGGTCAATCTCAGAGAGAAGCAAGAGCTCACAAGTAGACACAGATTTCCCATTAATCTCTTAGCATGAACTGGAATCTCAACTCTCAGTTTTATTAGCATACAATTGCCCCAAAGGGGTTCCCATGATCTTAAGTCCACACCCAGATAAAGATAGATTAAAACACACTCATGCATGCAAGCAGGCACATGCAGGCTCACATGTGTGCATATACATGCACAGAGCACACACACTCACAAACATTCAAAGGTCAAAGTGCAGAATGACGGAAGGCAAGTGGCTCCCAAAAGGGCAGTAATTACAATCAAGGCTTCAACTCACAGACTCTGAGGAGATTTTCTTCAGAAGCTCAGCCCCTGGGGTTCCAACGAGTCTTAAAATGAGTTTCAACTGATCAATATCTAATGGTGGACTATAAAGGAAAATGTCGGGACAAAATAAAAGTGGAAAAACAAAAACAATGAACAAAATGAAACAGAACAAACAAACAGAACATCCCAACAATGAGAATTAAAACCCCCAAACAAGATCAACACGGTGAAAGAGCCTAGGTGGAAGGAAGGCTTCTGCAGGCTGCACTTCCAGGACACGCTCCTCCTGTACAAAGATTCAAAGTGCTGCCACACACACATCTGTCAATATCACACAGCAGAAGTAAAGCCACTGGGGTTGGGCTTTAGTCAGCAGAGGAAACAAGCCGTGCTACGCAGCCATGGTCCAGCCTACATCTCCATCTCATGTCTACCAAGGTCCCAGGAGCCAGCTAAGCAGGGAGTGCTAGCAAGAGAACAGCAGCAGAGCACACAGCTATGTGGTCTATTTCTGACTATTCCCCTAAGGCTTGACCTAGTCAGTTTGCAATCTGACAGTTGGGAGGCCTGTTCTGATCCCAAAGCCCGCCCTCTTGAGAGTGCCTCTGAATACCTCCCCCTCTCCCCACGAGGCAGAGCACTAGGAACAGCCAGCTGGCAGAGGGAACACACTATGGTTTCTATCAAGAGTGGACCAATAAATTTGAGTACTCCGGGCTTCAGCCTTATGGATGTGAAGGAATACAAAGGTTTAGCTAATGTCACATGTCATGTTTAAGCACAAAGACAAAGGGCCCATATTCATTCTGGCATCCAGCACTTTGCTGTCTACTCAGAACAAATGTACATGTATCCACCAGAAGATCAAACACTCCACTTGTTCATTGCCTTTAGTCAGAGGAAAAACACCTTGAATGCCCTTTAGTATTTTCTGTGAGCATCTAAATAGCTTATTCAGATCTATGCCAATGACCAGGATCTGCAGGACTGTATCCTTTCTCCACGGGCCAGTCTAAACGCCCCCTCCCAACCTCCTGATGCCCCTTACTCTCTGAGCACTGTCTGTGTGCTTGTGCCTTGTCCCTTCAGCAAGTGCACAGGCAGGCAAGGCCAGGCGTGTAAGGTATCTATCTATCCCTGGTTACTTTCTCAGGTGGGAAGCAGCTCTTGTTCGTTTTGCAGGTTATGCAGCCCAGGCTGGCTTTGAACTCAGGATCCTTCTGCGTCACCCCACCCCCAAGTGTTGGGATGACAGATGTAGGCCATCACTCACATTCTATACCTAATTTCTAGATTATTATCTAGTACATAAAAGGTACAAACAACACTTAAAGTGCAGATAGAGGAGATGAAAATGTTCTTGATTTGGTTTTCATAGAGGTAAGACAGCATAACTTAATAAGCACAGCTCTGCACACCACAGCACGGCTGCCTAGTTACTGGAACTGCTTGCGCAATAAGATGGCGTCTTGCCTTAAAAAAATCTGCTTAAAAAGATTCTAGAAAGATGACAGCAAGGCGTGACCCGTTGCTTGTCTCATACATGAAACTTTCCTGGAGTGCAACAAGGCTGTGGATTTGTTGTTTGCACGCTGTTCACAGTTCACAAGCCTACAACCGCCACTGAGATAAACCAACACACCCAGCAACTGCATCCTACAGAAAACTGAAGGCAAACCAGAAGCAAGGCCACCCACATGAGATATTTCTCAAGGTAGAGAATGGTTTAAAAAACCAAAACCAAAACCAAACAAAACAACCCTGCCACTGCAAATATAAACATAAGCTCTAAGTGAAGCTAAGGCAGGTGTCTCCAGGAGGGGACAGAGGGAGGATGAGATGTGCACTGGTCACTTGGGGTAGACAGGAGGATCGTCCTTGAAGACAGAGCCACCTGGTTTCCATAAATCCAGCTCCACTCACACCTTGACCTCCCAGGAGCATGCGATCTGAGTAGCTGCTGCAAGATGACATGTGCAACAGGAGGAAACATCCTTCCAGTCCCTGGCAGCTGGTTTTGCGGTGTATGCCTCAGAACTCTGCGAAGTGGCTGAGGAGCACGGGTCTCCAGTCGGGCTCGTATCCTAGCTGCTCTGAGGAGCAGAGGCCTTTCTGACAAGGGAGCTCACTCAGCAGCAGGCAAGCTCTCCATGCCTTCTCCCTGTCTGCAGGTGTGAGCACTCTCAGGGTGAAAGCCGTAAGTGACTCAGCAGCTTCGCATTCATGCCCCTCTGTGAAATGTCCCTACACCTTTTCTGCCTGTCTCAAACTACTATTCTGGAATGGGGTCAAGGCTTCAACTCACAGCCAACATTCCAGGCACTTCTAAGCCTCTTTATGCTTGTTATAAAGGACAGACTTTACTCCCCACCATGAAGCCTTTTCTCCTCCTCCTGACCCTTCTATGTCTTGTTCAAACAGGAAGTCTTTCTGGAAATGCTTATTTGAGACTGGCCTCAAACTCACTATGTAGCCGAGGTGACCTAAACCGAGTCTCGTCCCAACACTCCAGGACTGGGGTTACTGGAATGTACATAGCAGTTATCTGGAGTCCTGATTTATGCTTGGCTTTTCTCCCCAGTAATTTATTTATACCTCTATTAAACATTCCTCCTTGTTTTTCCTCCAGAGGAAGATTTCCGTTCAAGTCCCTGCCATCTCTCCTTGTCAGCCCAGCCTGAGCACTCTGGTTCAGAGGGCAGGGTGGCATCATCTATCCCCCCAGCACCTTGCCTGGAGCAGCCGGCCTGACAACTGCTGGCTGATCCGGAGACTTGCAATATGCTTTTCTTTTCTTTCTTTTATTGTTGGTTTTTCAAGACAGGGTTTCTCTGTGTAGCCCTGTCTATCCTGAAACTCACACTGTAGACCAGGCTGGCTTAGATCTGCCTGCCTCTGGGATGTGCCAGCATGTGTCACCACTGCCCAGCTATGCTTTTCAACTTGACTCACTGCCCTATTCTCAAAGCCCACAACACATTCTATGCAGTTTATACAAAAAGAAACAAAGTAGTGAGAAGCTTGCTGCTTTCAGAGTCTGAAGCTCAGCCCATGAGCACAACGCCCAGAGTGGAGGAAGTGGCCACAGCACAGCCTGGGAGCTAGAAGGCAGTAAACACACTATTAAAGAAACCGCCTCAGCAGCTGAAAGCTGTTGGACAAAGCACGCAAACACCACCGCTGCCACCACTGCCACCACCAATCCTAACACTACTACCTACGGCAAAGCTACCAACCGGCTTATACCTCAGAGCACAGTGACACTCACTGCAGTGGGCTGCCCTCGCAACTGTGCAGCCCTTCTTCCCCTGCACAGAAGCTATGTTTACTGTCAGTTTAAAATATGTTCCAATTAGGTTGACAATACCAAAATTTTAACTCATAAATTTCCTGAGTCTTTCTATAAAAATATGAAGAAAAAGACAATTTAGGCCTAAGGTTACTTTTGAAATCAATTCTCTGTAACAGAAGGCAAAGTCAGAATATCCAGGTAGGGGAAAGGATAATAATTTGAAAATTAATGTAACTCAGGCTGACCTCAAACTCACAGAAATCCCCTTGGCTCAGCCTCCCAGGTGCTGGGATCACAGGTGCTGGGTCCTCATGCCGAGCTCAACAAGTCTCCGGGAGGGAAGTCAGTTCTTCTAATGACAGGACAGGACAGGATAGGTTTCAATGGAACCCAACCTGCTCCCCTCTCTTTTGGACTATGGACATAGTCAAATTTCACTAGCACACACACAAATATTTCCTAAGGTTTTTGGACAAACATGAGACATCTACTCTTTTCTAGGAAAATGCATTTTCAAGGACAAAGAGCAAATAATAAACTCTGCAGATGTGTCAAAGAGTTCCACAGTAGCCTGGATTGGAGCATAACAAAGGATTGATTATTTGGGGACAAACTCACAGTAAGGGTGGACATCCACAGTCCTCTCTCTGCACTGGGAACTGGAACTGAACCAGCAAAAAAAGGGCTGCACGCACTTTTAGTACATGAGACCACGCCCAAAGTGGCCAAATACCTTAAAGGAAATTGAGTTCCAACAACATATCTCACAAAATACTTTTCTTCTTCAACATACACTTGTTTTTTTCTTTTTTCTTTCTTGAGACAGGGTTCCACCATGAGCACTGGCTGGCTTGGAACATGAGAGCAGGCTGACTTCAAACTCAGATTTGCCTATTTCTACCTCCCAAATGCTGGGCTTAAAGGTATGTGACTACCATGCCTGCCGTCGGACACTTTTTTTTTAAATTCAAGAATTTGTGTCTGTGTGCAGACAGGTCAAAAGATCTGTAGTTATAGGCAGGTGTAAGATGCCTGACATGGGTGCGGAAAACTAATTCTCTCCCTCTTCAAGAGTGGCTGGTGTGGAGACTCTTAACCACTGAGCCATCTCTCCAGCCCTAAATAAGATACTTGCCTTCAATGTTTGAGGAAGAACTGTGGAGATGCAGCTCAGTGGTACAGTATCTGCCTAGCATTTATAAGTCCCTCCCTGAGTTTAAGGAAAGAAAAAAAAATGAGAAAATAAAGAAACTCAACAATGGAAAGCAATGGACAAGATATGATATGATAGATACTCTAGTGGGTTTGCTTAACTACCCACATTTCATCATCTGGGTAGAGCAGACACGGGGTTCATAGGACATGCTTGGGGAAGAAGAAAGGGCCGACACTGCACTGAGACTGATCTAATACGGAGGACATTACATAGGTAGAGCAGCAACAGTGGTGTGTGAGTGACCCAGCAGCCCCAGCACCTCTCATTCACGTCTTTTTCTTAATCTTTATTTTCATGTGTACGAGCATTTGCCTGTGTGCATATGAGCACCATGTGCATGCCTCGTGCCCACAGAGACCAAAAGACACCTGACCCCTGTGACTGGAGTTACAGATGATTGTGAACCATCATGCTGGGATTTGAGCATGGGTCCTTTGGAAAGCCAGTCAATGCTCCTAGCTACTGAGTCATCTCTCAAGAGCACAGTTTGTATCTTAAGAGTAACATGGCCATTATACTTGGGGGAGGGGCTTTTATGCACAAAGGAAATTTATCTGATTATATAGGAAAGAAAAATAACGGGCTGTTGGTGGTTTGAAGGAAAATGACCCCCACTGGAAGTGGCACTGTTAGGAGGTGTGTCTTTACTGGAATAGGTGTGGCCTTGTTGAAGGAAGCATGCTACTGTGGACTGGGCTTTGAGGTCTCCTATGCTCAAGCTAGGCCAAATATGGCACAGAGTTCACAACCTGCTGCCTCTGGATCAAGATGCAGACCTCAGCTCCAGCACCATGTCTGCCTCCATACTGTTTGTTATGTCCCACCATGATGATAATGGATTAAACCTCTGAAATGCTAAGCGAGCCTCAATTAAATGTTTTCCTTTGTAACAGCAGTTGTGGTCATGATGCCTCTTCACAGCAATAAAAGCCTAAGACACAAGCCAAGGCGGTAATCACTGGTAGATACTGGATACACATAAGGAAAAGGCCACACACTTCCCTTCTCTTAGGCTGAATGAAGTACTGGCACCGGTGACTCCAATACCTAACACTCACAGATTTCAAAATTGGTGGCATCTGGAAAACGTTAGGATTCCACTTGGCAAGACAGTCTACAGTCTCCCTCTTTTGCTCTTAAGTCCTATTGGCTGAACTCACTTGATACACAGCAGGCAGGCTTCTAGAGAAGGGCTTACTCTTTACACAACTACTATGAACACTTACTAAGCCAGATGGAAAGGTCTTCTAGAGTCACAAGCATAGTAGTTAGAGGCAAGGACTGTCCAACATCATGAATTTAATTAGTGCTGTTAAGTTATAAAGTTTAAAATTGTTGAGGTTAATTTTGTTAATGGAAATTTTATCACAATGGGAGTAAATTAGTGAGTTTTACATTATATACACTTTCCCACAAAAATCAAATCAGTCATCAAGTAACATACACCACAGGCTTGTGACAACACCATAGAACACATCCCAAAGGCACAGTGACTGAGAGAGGCAGACACAAACCCATAGGAGACTGAACCCAGCAGAGAGGCAGCCTGCACACTGTCTCATCAATGAGCCTCTCAAACCTCAGGCCTTCCAGGCCAGCTGCTGTGGAGTCAGCATGATCTCCAGAGGCCTTGGTAAGCACTCTAGAAATCAGAACAAGGCAGCGAGGAGAACCTGACTCATCAAGACCTTAAGAAAAATGGAAGAGGTCTGCTAAGCCTACTTAGTTCACCCCGTTAAACTAAACCCAAGTGGGTTAACTCCTATTTTACTCAAGCCACCAGCCTGGCAGAGCTACCCAGAGATGGGACTCATCTGGAAAAGTGCTTGTCAGGCACACGGAGCTCTAGGTTCCAGAACCAGCACAGCAAGAAAACTACAGTTCCAGGTCTATCACTGGAGGCTCAGGGTGCTGGCAGCTGAGCTCCAAAGGGCTTGGGCAGCCCTGAGCACCAGGCACAGGCAGCTGGTATTTAGGAGCTGGTATAAGGAGCACTGTGAGGCTGAGGCTGCTGGAGATGCACAGTGAGGTCTAGGTCAGCACGGGCTACAAACTAAGACTGGCTCAAACAAAATTCCATGCAGAGAAGACAGAAAAATCACCAGAGACCCCCCCCCCCCAACCACTGTAGGTTCAGGCTACAAAGTGTAAACTCATCCAAAGCATCCCTAAAAAAGAGCACCTCCAGAACCCCTGCCCATGAAGGGCCACTTAGGAAGTGCCTTCCCAGGAATCAGTCAGTGCTGAGCTACTCACAGGTCTCTGGAGCATAAGAAAAGCGAGCTACTGCCCAAGTTGGCAACGAACCTTGGTGTCACTGACATGATACTGGTTTTTGAGACATGCAGAATCCAAGTACAGGGTGGCCGAAGTATCCACCAGACTTCCAAAGGAAGTCTGGGGGAAGCTTGGCTATGTACGCTGGGGCTGGATTTCCTGTGAGTGGCCTGAGAGCATGACTCATTAAGCTGTGAGGGTGAAGCTGATGATGCAAGAGGTCCAGGAAAAACAAGTACCCAGAATGTGGACCGTGATAGCTACAGGCAGTGAGCCAAGAGAGAGGCCATATGGATACACCCAGCAAGGTCATAGGAGCTGGGCTGCTCAAGCCCTTTGGAACTCAGCTCACACCACCCTGGCTCTCTAATGACAGACCTGAACTATGGAATTTTAATGCTGTGTTTCATGTTGCTTTGGTCTGATCCTTCCTTACCTTTGGATGAGACTGTTTATGCCATTGAATACTGGAAGTATATAATCTGTTTGTAACAGGGGCTAACAGCTCAGAGTTTGCCTTGCACTTCTGAGACTCTTGGATGTGGTCTGAATGCATTTTGCTCTCTAAGACGAATATGGCCTTCAGCGGCTAGGGCTGGGATGTTAAGTGCCTCCTGCTGAAGGTCTGGTCCCTGGCTGGCGGTGCTATTTTGGTGGCGGAAACACTAGGAGGTGGGGCCTGGTGGGAGGAAGTAGGTCATTGGGAATCTGTCCTATTTTGTCCTTGGCTTCTTTCTTCTCCCACCTCCTCTCTGTTTCCTGGTTCTTGGCTACCATGAAGTGAGCAGACTCCTCTGCTTTGTGCTCCCACAACCACGATGCTCAGTCTCACCATGGACTGAGACTTCTGAGTCCATGAGCCAAAATAAATCTTCCTTTCTTTAAATCCTCTCTCAGGTATCTGTGGCCATGGCAAGTGGCTGACACGGCCATAATGAAGATGCTGCTAGCACTCCCTGGGGCTCACAATCACCTTCTGGACTTTACACTAATGTCATGTTATGGTTAAGGAAACTGAGAAACACCAAGCTTGGCAAACTTGCTCAAAGTCACATAATTTGAAGTAAAAAGGCTTAAATCTAAATTCCAGGGTCTGGGCCCCTAACCCATGAATACTTGGACTACAAAAGTGAGGAACTGAGAGGTCCCCTACAGATGTTGCTGTCTGTCTGCCTATGAAGGTATGTCTAGGACTAGCCAAAGCAGAGCTGGAGAGACACAGGAGGAAAGAGACCAGAGGTCAGCGTCAGGGCAGGCTCAGAGGACAGCAGAAGGGTCCTCTCTGTCTCGACCGTAACAGATGTAAACCAAAATCCGACGGGAAGGGAGATGTTCTAGGTGCTGACGTCCCGGAGAGTGACACGCGAGCTGAGCGACAGGGCAAGCTGAGCACGGGAGGCTGGACTCTGGTCCAGTAGCACCCAGAGGAGTAGAGGTTCCGCTTCACAAAGACATCGTCCAGAAGAAACAGCCAGGACAGTCACTGGAGAAGAGCAGCTCCAGCTGCGGGCACATGAGCTCACAGACTCAGGTGTGGCAGGTCAGCTAGCCTTGCAGCTAGATGAAGCCCGGGTTGCTGTGTCGTTTCTAAGAGCCCAACCAAAATCACTTCCAGGCTATGACAGGCTGTGCAGAAACGCTTCCTGAGGTCTGATTTTAAGCTTATGTTTTAACATTCTTATTTAAACATTCTCCCCAGGCAGAGTTGGAGAGAGGTCTCAAACCACATTTGGCGATATTATTACTAGGTCACGGAACACATGCCCAGCAGGTAGAAAGGGTGATTGGTGCCCAGAACCCAGATGGTGCAGAGTATGAGACTCAAGTGGGGCTGGCTCTAACCAGGGACAATGTTGTGTGGAAAACAAAATCACAACAGGGGACTCTCTCCTCTTGCTTCTACTGTTTGTTGTTCAGCAACAAAAAGGACAAGAGTCAGCATGCATGTCAGAACAGGGCCACAGCCTTTCTAGTGTAAGCAAATGTGAGAACATGAGCCCTCTGAGCTCTAGGTGCTGGGCACGCTTGCTAAGGGTTTGCAGAAGACTAAACTCATTCATAAGGACAGGCTGCAAAAAGACGACAGCTAAGTTTTAAGCTTGTTTGCTTGGCAAGGTGAGCTATTCATCAAGAGGACGAACCTCCAAAGCAACACCTGAGCCTTCCTCACAAACGAGTAAGGGAAACACACATCTCCAACAGCCGAACACAGATGAGAAGCAGGGCAAAAACGTGTTAAAGGATACGGTCTGTACCAGGAAACAGCGTTCTTCCGGTCAACAGCTCGGCCATGATGCAGCCCACGGACCAAATATCCACTGGAATAGTAATGGGAACACAAGCACAGACACGGTTTCTATTCATGTTCACGGTCACAGATTGGACTCAAACGGAGTGAAAGATTCAAATCAACACTCGAGACACCTGACGTTCAACAATCATTTTTCTTTTAGAAATAAATAAGCTTATTAAAACTGTCACCCAATAAAGGGCTCCACAGGTCATGTAAGTTAGCATACAATTAAGATAAACAAAATATATCACAAAAGGGCACTTTTCGTACTGGTGAATGGTGGACCTCCCGGGAATACTGAGTTGTCAACCCACTCTCCGCTGGTAAAGACCCAGCCCTGAGTCATCTGCAAACCATGTTAGCAGCACCCCTCCCCCATCTGGGTCAGGTCTGGGCAGGTGACTGGAGCAGCACCTGTCTGGTTGTAGTGCATCCAGTTCAGCATGATCTCAGGAGCCCTGTACCACCTGGTAGCCACGTAGCCTGTCATTTCATCATCAGTATGCCGAGCCAGTCCAAAATCCAGAATCTAAGGGCAAGAGCAGAGATCAGGCATGGGGGCAGGCAAGTTCTGCTACCTTATGACAAAGAAAATGGTATTTCCTCCCATTCCATGGGCTTTGCCAATCTGACTCAAGATACATGGCAAACATACTCCAAGAACTCTTTAAAAAGAAAGATGCCAGCAAAGCACACTATCCCCTGCTAGGAGTTTACTCAAGAACAACAAAGCCATATGCCCACACAGAGGTCTGCACAGGGATGTTCACAATATCTCTGTCTCAAACCAGAACAGAGGCAGGTGCCCAGTAACAGGAAGACAGGCTACACATTTTGGTATGCTTCTGAGATGGGCTGCTACTGAGCAACAGAATGAGAATACTGATGCACACAGTCCAGATGAAGAACCTATTACCCGTAACACAGTAATGTGCACGATTCTGTATGACTCCATTATAAAACAATAATTCAGAGTCAGAAATCGTATCAGTGGCTACCTGGAGCAGGGGGAAGGGGAAGGGGCGAGGGTCACTAGGAGGAGACACTCAGAACTTTTTGAAGTTATGGAGATTACTATGTTATAATGGTAGTAGCTTTATGGACATTAGAACCCTAAAAAAGGTAAATTTAAAATGGGTGTATTTTACTGTATTTTTTTAATTTTCCAATTTTATGTGTATGGGTATTTTGATTGCCATGTATGTTTGTGCCCCAAGAGCATGCAGTGCCCACAGAGACAAAAAGTGGGCATCAGATCCTCTAGATTCAGTGGGTGCTGGGAAATGAGCCATCTCTCTAGCTCCCTGTATGTTACCTTTTTCAAAAATTCATTAAAAAAAAATGTAGTACTACTTATTTTTTACAGATGGTTAATTCACTTCTATCTTATTTGAATCATTGAGTTTCTGCCATTTTTCTTTTCAGAAAACTATCTAATAGTGAATGTTCCAGGAATGCTTAACATTCCTTAACATAACAGACAGATTATAATACCCTTTATTACAATTAGCATGTTATATTTTTCTTTCTTTCTTTCTCCTTCCTTCCTTCCTTCCTTCCTTCCTTCCTTCCTTCCTTCCTTCCTTCCTTCCTTCCTTCCCTTTCTTGATTCATTTATTACATATATAGTGCTCTGCCTCCATGTATACCCGCAGGCCAGAAGAGAACACCAGATCTCATTACAGATGGTTGTGAGCCACCATGTGGTTTCTGGGAACTGAACTCAGGACCTCCTGGAAGAGCAGCCACTACTCTTAGTCTTGGAGCCATCTCTCTAGCCCAACATGCTATATTTCTAATTTTCTTTTCTTTTTTTTCTTTTCTTTTCTCCCTCACACCCTGAGACAGGGCTTCTTTATGTGGCCCTGGCTGTCCTGGATCTCGCTCTGTAGACCAGGCTGGCCTGAACTTAGAGGTCCGCCTACCTCTTCGTCCTGAGTGCTGGGATTAAAGGTTTGTTACTGAGATCTACTTCCGAGGTCATTTAAACAGCTTGCTTAGCCTACAGTTCGAAGTTCCATGCTTTCTTCCTTACCTTCAGCTCACAGTCCTCATTCACAGCTAGATTACTAGGTTTCAGGTCCTAAGAAGCAAGCGGAGAGAACAGTATCAACTTGATGCACAATGAGCCCCCCCACTTCCTGGTACAGAGGATGCAGACACACGGAAGACAAGCAGACTTCCAAGCTACAGTCAGTGTCCGAGCCAAATTAGCCTTCAGCAGGTACACAGGCAAGTGCTCCTCTACCAGCCTACACTAAGAGCAAGGGTGAAGTCAATCACTACTTTGACAGAGCCCTCAACTAGTGTCGCTCTTCCAGCCCCGCCCACATTGTCAAAGGCGCAATACATACCCTGTGAATTATGTCTGCCGAATGTATATACTGCAAAAGAGAAGAGTGTCAGTTTCCATGTCACAGCCTGTACATGTCTGCAGGGGTCTCCCTCAGCCGGTAAGCACTGTCCAGGTCCACAGTGGGTTGTCGCTATTCAGTTGGTGACACTAACTACGATTCCCACTCCACCTACTGGAGCTGTCACCCCTCTTCTCTTTCTTGATGACAGCCTCAGTAAGAGCTCTGATCCCTGAAAAGCACCCTCCCCTCCAAGACCAACCCTGGATAGTCTGGCACTCATCAATTGCCCACAGTGGTCCTCTTTCCTCTACCTCTCCAGTCCTGAGAGTGAACAGAGAGGCCAGTCAAGGCCTGAGCATGCTTTAAAGACACAATATCATACTGATCACACAAGAGACCAGCTTGTATCAAGACTTTTCAATATGGTCAACAGCACCCCTCTTGGATATTCAGACTGAAGGATCAAAGGAACGGATGACTTGTTTCACAGAAATCTGTGGCCTGGGAAATATATGACCAGCAGGGTTGGCTGATTCTGTAACTCTTCTAAGTCTCTCATAAGAAAACCCGACTGTTGTAGGTCCTCACTAGACAGGAAAGAGGGGAGAATTCATTTCCCCACACTACACCGTTACTGGCTGTACCTTCAACCCTCGGAGGATCTGGTAGATAAGGAACTGAACGTGGTCATCAGTAAGCTTCTGACACTTCACAATGTTGTTTAGGTCTGCCCCCATGAGATGCGTCACCAGGTACCTAGAAACAGAAAAGCAGTTACAGACAATCCAGGGAGGACCACCCAGGAAGCACCACAATGACAGTCAAAATCTCAACTTTGCCACCTGCAAGTTGGCAATCTAATCTCACCACATTTATACCCATTCCTGCTTGCTGAATCCTTTTCCACATTCTGTAAAGAAAAAAACTGAGGTGAAAAGAAAACATCGAAGATGGAGATGATTAAGTGGTTGTTGGGGGAGGGAGATAAGACCATCGTGGGTGGTTCTATAAGAAAGCAGGCTGAGCAAGCCATGAGGATCAAGCCAGTAAGCAGCCCACCATGGCTTCTGCATCAGCTCCTGCCTCCAGGCTCCTGTACGAGTTCCTGCCTTCACGACTTCTGATGGCATGGAACAGTGGGTGAATTAGCACCCCACCACCCCCAGTTGCTTTTGGACATGGTGCTTCATCACTGCAAAATTAACCCTAAGACAGGAGGTGTGTCCTTGTTGGAGGTTTCACTGGAGGTAAATTCTTGAGGTTTCAAAAGCCCACACCAGTGCCCCCCTCGCCATAATAACGTCCCTTCTAAAAACTCTCTAAAACTATAAGCCCCCAATTAAATGTTTGCCTCTGTAAACTGCCTTGTTTGTGGCGTCTGTTCACAGCAACAGAACAGTGCTGGAGATCACAACCAGGGCTTCAAGGATGCTAGGCAGTCCTCTAATTCACACCCCAGTCCCATCAGCTTTCTTATTTTTGCAGGAGAAATCTACAGTATAACTAATTGCGTGCCCATAAGGATCACATACTTGCAATCTCATCATTGTAGATTTACCTCATTGTAAATCTATGTTGTAGGTTGTTTTATTTTTATGTGCATTGGTGTTTGACCTGCATGTCTTTGTGAGGGAATAGGATCCACTGGAACTTGAGTTATAGACAGTTGTGAGCTGTCATATGGGTGCTGGGAATTGAACCTGGATCCTCTGGAAGACCCAACTTATCTGCTGAGCCATCCATCTTTCCAGCCCTATGTTGTAGGTTTTAAAACAGGTGTGCCCTTAGATTTTCAAAGTGTAATTTTCTTTTTTCCAGGAATGACTAGCAAAAGGCTGTTTACTGGCACTACCCTAAAGGAAGCAGGAACAGGACGGTCCAGAGCTTCCCATAGGTGTGGTGCTGAGTAGTAACCCTGCCTTTATATGGGAGTGACTGCATTCAAGCCCAGCAGGTTTGCCACAGAGACTCTAGACCCAAAGTCTTCACCCCACCAAAGAGCAGAGCAGAACCACAGGGCTGAGTTTGTAAGAGTAGGTGTGTCTCCTCCGTGACAGAAAGCTCAGCTGCCGCTCACAGTGCTCAGGTGGTCTACTGTCATAAGTAGAACAGAGGGATTTGGCCTACTTGTGACTTTAAAGTGAGATTTTAGCCAGTTTCCTAAAACTTGCATATTTATACAGCCTTAAGGAAAAAGATGAGCTCTACATGTAATTTAAAGAGTAAATTAGAAGGTTGGAGAGACAGCTGATCACTGAAAATGCTTCCTGCTCTCCAGGGTACCTGAGTTCAGTTCCCAGAATCCATGTTAGGTGGTTCACAACTGCCTGTAACTCCAGCTCGAGATACATACCCTCTAACATATACATACGGTAATTCTTAAAAATCCCTATCTTGAAAAACAAACAAAAAAAAAAAAACCAAAAAACAAAAGAGTAAATTAGACTCTCTGAAGTGTTTTCATCAAGGTAGATTTTATTTCAGTGATGTTCCCGGCCTCAAAGACTATAATCAAAGGCAGCTATCAAGGCTGACGACTTGAGGGCCATGTTCAGGACCCACGCCGTGGAGAGAACTGACTCCTACAAGTCGTCCTCTGGCCTCCACATGCAGGCTGTGAGGCATGAAAATTTACACAATATGCACACATGCACGCATAAATCAATAAAACTTTAATATTTTAAGACATCACAATGACCAAGGATACCTTATCTCTGGATGATCTATCTATCTATCTATCTATCTATCTATCTATCTATCTATCTATCATGTATACAATATTCTGTCTACATGTGTGCCTACAGGCCAGAAGGGGGCACCAGACCTCATTACAGATGGTTGTGAGCCACCATGTGGTTGCTGGGAATTGAACTCAGGACCTTTGGAAGAGCAGGCAATGCTCTTAACCTCTGAGCCATCTCTCCAGCCCTCTAGATGATTTAATAGCTTCTGAATATTTAGTGAAGACTGTCAAGAGCACAGCACTATCCCCTCTTAATTCCATCCATTCATTTTTTTTGGTAGTGCTGAGGACTGAACACAGTGTCTCGTGCATGCTGGCAGACACTCTTCTGAATTACACCCGCAGTCCTGGAGCTTTTGAGACAAGGTCTCACTATTCACCTGGGCCGGCCTTGGACTGGACGCTCTTCTGCCTCACCCTCCTGAGCACTGGGATGAGATGTGTACAGCTCAAACACCTGCTTCAGGAACCTATCTTATTTTTAGTCTCAAACTGGCAGACAATCTGGTAAATAGAAGAACACTGACTGGGGCACTGTGATGACTCAGTGCATAAAGCACTCACCACGAAATCCTAAATTCAACCCCTAGGACTCATGGTGGATGTGACTTCTGTACCTGCACCACAGCACACATGCTTCTGCACCACCACAAACACACAGGCACACATAAAAGACCACCGCCCCTGTGTAACTCTCAGTGCCTTTCTCTACTACACACAACTGTACGGGACGATCTGGAGACAATGAATGGGCTCAGTGCTTCTAATGCATTTTATCACAGACATGTCTAGGAGGCCGAGTCCGTCAAACCACTGCACAATCACACAATCGGTCATTTCCATAGGAAGAAATTGGACACTGCTCCTAGGATACAGCACTGCTTGTGGTGGGATTATTATTATTTCATTCCATGCTGTTCCCACAAGGTCCAAGGTCAATCTATGCCCACCAGCTATCAAATTTCAGCTCACATATAGAAGGAACTCCAAAGCAAATCACACAACAGAGGACAGGAGCAAGCACTACCCAGAGTTTCTGTTCATGGCAATCAGGCTTCTCAGACCAGTGAGCAGGACATGGGAGGACAAGTACAGATGAACCCACTCAAAAGTCAAGCCTGGCTCCACCTAGCACCATGGAAGCAAGATGGACACTGGGAAAGGGGCACCGCTGGAGAGCCACGTGTCTCTACATGATTTGATTCCAGCGAGCGTACTTTATGACATTTGAGAAGACACGCCTAACACCATCACTGGACTAGACAGTGAATTCCTAAAATAAGGAAGGCTGCAGTGCACTGTAGTTGGAAAGCTATCAAATACCAAATCTTTAAAAGATTAAGTGAGATTATATCAGAAGTTGAAGGCCAAAATGATGACTTCACAACCAGATTTGAATCTTGCTTCTCTCTTGAGAAGGTGGTGCCCTCTAAACTTAAGTCCCTCACATATCCCCCAGGGACATGAATCAGTGAGATGCACTGGACCAGCACCAGGTGGGACTCAGGACTGGCAACTTCCAGGACGCTAGGCTGTGCTCTGTCTCAGAGCCCCCTTTACTAAGTCCTGCTTGGGTGACACCCAGTTGTCAAGATTTTCCCTCCCATGCCTTTTGAAAGCATAATACAATGAAGGTTTAAAACAAAACAAAAGCCTCTTGCTCTAGCCTGCTATCTCCACCAATACTGGCTCCACTCAGAGCAGTTACAAAAAGGCAGAGCTAGCCTTCCATATTTAAACAGGTCTTAAACCTGCTCCAGGAGATGACACTAACCACCAGTCCTCACCAAAGGGCAGAGCACTTCTTTTCAAAAGCGAAAATCAGATCCCAAACGTTCCTCCCTCAGGATAAGAGAGAAAACCCCTCCAGATTGGAGCTGAGCTGCTACTACAACCAGCTAGCACCACAGATCGTCTGAATGTTTTAGTTTTAGCTCGTGGCTGCAGTGGGCCATGGTTCTGGTCTTTTTTGTTTTGGTTTTTCAAGACAGGGTTTTTCAAGACAGGGTTTTTCTACGTGGCCCTGGATGTCTGGAACTTGCTATGCAGACACACCAACTGGCCTTGAGATCTGCCTCTCGCTGCCTCCAGAGTGCTGGGCTTAAAGGTGTGCGTCATCATGTCTGGTGGACCATGTTTGTGAACTGAGGAAAAAAGCCTGTTTCAGCTGCTATACTCATCCAGTTCTGACCCTGTTAGTGTACACTCAGGAGAAAAACTACATCTGCTACAATGAAATCTTCTTGAATATTACGGAGTGTCTGTGGTGTGAGTAACTGGAGACGGAGCTGAATGGAAGTCACATCACATAAAAGCAAAGCCTTTATTCCCCTTCCCAGCCCCACGCCATGCCCCGGACCTTTTGATCTCTTTTCTGGGGCAATCTCCTTAGCTTATAAAGTCATGAATAACCTAACCCCCCCCCCCACTTCAGCTTCTCCCCAGTATACATCTGTTTTTTTTTTTTCTTCAAGATTTATTTATTTTGGGGGCTGAAGAGATGGCTCAGAGGTTAAGAGCATTGTCTGCTCTTCCAAAGGTCCTGAGTTCAATTCCCAGCAACCATATGGTGGCTCACAACCATCTGTAATGGGGTCTGGTGCCCTCTTCTGGCCTGCAGCCATACATGGAAGGAATGCTCTGTATACATAATAAATAAAATAAATATTTAAAAAAGATTTATTTTTATTTAATGTGTATGAGTGCTTTGCCTGTGTGTATGTATGTGCACCACGTGTGTGCCTGGTACCCTCAGAAGCCAGAAGAGGAATCTCTTGAAATTGGTGTTATAGAGAGTTGAGAGCTGCCATGTGGGACTGGAAAACAAGCCACCGCCCTCTGGAAGAGCAGCCAGGGCTCTTACTGCTGAGCCATCTCTCCAGCCCCATTGCCATGACATCCCTTGAGCTACTGCAGTACTTCACCCCCAGTTCTCTTTGGATATCTGGCTTGGCTCTCCTTTCTTAGTCTTTTCAACGCCAACTGAGCACCAGCTCAAGGACTACTTGTACAGCATTCTCTGGGAACATCAGCTGGGGTGGGTAGCAATGCCTGAGACCCCCTAGTACTCTATACCCAATAGGTGCTTGCATTTATTTCTTCCATAAGTAATACCTGCAAACACTAACAACTCAGGAAAGGAAAACAACCTCTCTAATAGACTCACAAGGCACAGGAGCAAACAGGCAGAAATATAAGCTGACAACTTTACAAAGAACCCAGCAGACCAAGGGACACAGTGACTTGGGGTTACAGCTCAGCTAGGAGCACAGGGAACATGTTTCTGATCAGAAGTCCATGGTCAGTATGGGATTCTACGGGAAATGAGAGCCAATCAGCAAATGTGGAGAGCTCGGCCATGGTGGTGACCACACAGAGGTTTTGTTGGGGATATAGTTGGTTGTCAGTATTAGAGGAAGAACACAGGGACAGAGACAGAAGTGGAAAGTAAGTCACATGAGGTCATTTCAAGTACAGAGACAGGTCATGGGGGGTGCTCTCCAAATCTACTACACTGCAAAACATGTGCCCATTTAAATTTTGCTTTTCTTCACCAATAATCTCAGCACAGTGATTACAGACTATGTGTGCTTGCTGTCTTCCTCAAGGGTGAGAGCTGTGTCTGGTAGAGGTAGATATAAACACCAAATAGGATCAATAAAAGCGAAGCCTTCACTGACTTGATCCCTTCAGTTTTAGTTAACTGAACCAGAATGTTCAAGCTTATTGGGGAACTGCATTTTCCACAGGGGCAAGGCCAGCCTAGTGATCAACTGCTCACCAGCTCTCATCAAAACGAGGGCCACTGAGAAGCTCTTGTGTCTCTTCATGAACAAAGCAGGGGACTGGGTGTGGCTAAGTTGATAGAGGCAGAGTGCTTGCTTGGCATGCACGAAGCCCTGGTTCTATGCCCAGCACGACACAGACCAGGTGTGGTGCTTCCTGCTTGTTATCCAAGCACTGGGAAGAAGGCAGAGAAGCTGGAGATCGAGGTCACTCTTGGTTGTGTAGTAAATCTGAAGCTACCCTGGGATACATGAGATCCCACCTCAAATACAAACTAATAAAGAACAAAGCAGAAATGGAAAGAGAGGCAGATCTCTGTGGATTCCAAGTTAACTGAGATACATAGTAAGCTCCTGTCTCAAATGAATGAAACAAAGAGAAGGAAGGATGAAACCAGGAATGAGAAGCTATAAACAGGGAGGAAAGGACTTGAAGACTCATCTCCACTTAACCAATGACAAGTCAGTTCCCAAGAAGAGTCCGAAAATTCCCCCTGCCTACTCCGCTAGGGCAGAGAACCACTATGGTTAAGAATGGTTGGGAGAAACTGCAGCTCTTCCTGGATTCCAATACCATCTACTGAAATTTTCTGCATTTCCAAATATTTGCAGTATGAGGTCAGAATGCACACCAATTAAATAGTCCAGGCGATAACTGAGAACACCCAGAGTGCTCACGTGATCTCCCATGTGTGTCTCTGTAAAAATGTGCCTCCTGCCCCAGGTTAGCAGTCAAAATTAGATATGCTCATTTCCCCAGTCATCCCAGTGCCCGCAGGTTGCTGGTCACAAACAAAACGCACAACCTACGGTTCCCTTCTGGCAGGTATATGTGGTCTTAGCGATGAAGCAAAAATCTGAATGAGGAATTGAAAAGCGATACTTGAAACAAAGGCACAAACACAGGAAGAGGATAGACAAAAGTCAACTGTACACCTGAAAGGCAATTACAGGTTTTGCTAATTAGCATGGGAAATGCATATCAAAATCAGAGCCTGCTGTGCATCCAGCAACCTTCATCTTTGGTCCTCAGGGTGCTGTTTGATTGCCTATTTTTCTTAGTGGACCCAAATGTTTTTAGGAGACATAGGCTCTAGGCTTTGGCACACACAATGGTGTAACACCAGACGAAATTGTTATTGGTGTGGCCCTGTAAACCCTGCAATCGTACTGAAAAAGTTTGTTCTCTTGGGTGTGCTCTTCACTGGCTCTGAAGAATATAGAAATAAGCACTGCTCTGGACAGGTGCAAATTTTTTTAAATTTATTTATTAATTTATTTATTAAAGATTTCTGTCTCTTCCCCACCGCCGCCTCCCATTTCCCTCCCCCTCTCCAAACCAAGTCCCCCTCCCTCGTCAGCCCAAAGAGCAATCAGGGTTCTCTGCCCTGTGGGAAGTCCAAGGACCACCCACCTCCATCCAGGTCTAGTAAGGTGAGCATCCAAACTGCCTAGGCTCCCACAAAGCCAATACGTGCAGTAGGATCAAAAACCCATTGCCATTGTTCTTGAGGTCTCAGTAGTCCTCATTGTCCGCTATGTTCAGCGAGACCGGTTTTATCCCGGGCTTTTTCAGACCCAGGCCAGCTGGCCTTGGTGAGTTCCTGATAGAACATCCCCATTGTCTCAGTGTGTGGGTGCACCCCTCTTGGTCCTTAGTTCCTTGCTCGTGCTCTCTCTCCTTCTGCTCCTGATTTGGACTTTGTGATTTCTGTCCTGTGCTCCAATGTGGGTCTCTGTCTCTGTCTCCTTTCATTGCCTGATGAAGGTTAATATTCAGGAGGATGCCTATATGTTTTTCTTTGGGTTCTCCTTCTTATTTAGCTTCTCTAAGATCACAAGTTATAGGCTCAATGCCCTTTATTTATGTCTAGAAGGTGCTAATTTTTGACTGCTATCAACATCACAAAAGTCAGCAGTAAAACACTTTTCTAATAGGCCCAGGTTCCCCGTTTCTAGGTAGAGCACGTTAGTCGTCTGGCGGTGACTCAGCATTCGGGAAGTGTTCACCAGGCAGTACCTGAGAGCTGCTCAAGTCACAGAAGAGCTGGGGCTCAGGGATGAAGAGCACTGGCTGCTTTCCTAGGACGCACACCATGGCTCACAACCACTTATAGCTCTAGAAGGAAGATGTGAACCACACAGACACCAGGTACAAACACATACAGCCACTCTTAGACACATACAAACTAATAAAAAAAATAAATCTTAAAAAAAAAAAAAACAAGCTGGGCGATGGTGGTACACCAGCACTTGGGAGGCAGAGGCAGGTGGATCTCTGTGAGTTTGAGGCCAGTCGGGGTCTACAAGAGCTAGTTCCAGGACAGCCAGGAGTGTTACATAGAGAAACCCTGTCATGGAAAAAAACAAACCCCACAAAAGAAGAGTTGTTAGAATCTAGCTGGAGTTAACAGAAGACAGATGCTTTGCTCCAGTCATGGACTTGCTCAGTCAATGAAGGTAACTTTAGTTTGCTAGGGAGACACTAGATAGTTGGTAGGCTTCTCTATGGGGATAAAATTATAATCAGTAAAATTTAACCCTTCAAATAGATCTCAGTCTTCATTAAGGCCTCTTCAATGTAAGAAAACAGGTTCATTTTCCATTCCAGGATGCTCAATTAAACCAAAACACAATACTTGCTAGTCTATAAATCATTTTTTTTTCCCTGTTAAAGTCTATCCTCAATAAAAATCCTAGGGTAAAACTCAGACCTAACTGACATTTTCCAAAGTAAATCACAGACACACAGCAGTAGCATTTGTTCCCCATTCAGATTCCACAACATTCTCTTTTCCAACCACAGCTTGCAGCAGGCTCCATGGTCTATGCTCAGCTGTGTGGAGCCTCTGTGGCACTGAGACAGGGCTGTGGGAACAGCCTGTCATTCTTAGTTACTCCAGTCATAAACTTTCATTTGCAGGGTCAGGTTAATGCGGCTGAGCTCCTGCATATGGGCCAAAGTGCCTCTCTTCCTCCTCTCCACCGTCTTTGTCATTCACTTCTCCCTCTGTTTTTTTCCTTCTATTAAGGTAACACACAAGTGAAAATGTATCTGCCTGCTTGTTTTTGGGAAAAGATTAAATAGTCCCCCCCCCCAAAAAAAAAGATTGGAGAAAAGTTGGTTTGCACTGGGAGCATTGGGAATGAAGTGCCATAATCTGGATGCTGAGTGACCTGCCCCCCATCCCCACCCCATGTGTCAAAGGGTATTAGGAGCAGTGGAACCTCTGGGCGGCAGGGCTTAGGTCATTAGGAATATGGATTTGAAAACTGGAATCCTGGTCTTTTTTCTTCCTTTTGCTTTCTAGCCACATGATGAATGGTCTTTGTTATACCAACATTCCCTACCATTGAACCTGGCACCCCTAGCAGACACCTAAAAGCCATGGGCCTGACTATGACCTGGAACCTCTAAAATCATGAGGTGAAATAATCTTTTTCTCTTGACACAAGATAATGTTTTCAGGCATGTTGTCACAGAGAAAGAAAGTTGACTAATATAGAAAGTTCAGGACGAATAGTAATGTCCTACAATTCTGTTTGGCTTTTACAATAAACATCCTTTCCACTTAGGAATGCCAGAATTGCAAGAGGACCAAACGTGTAACTGTGCTTAAGATGTTTCTTCTTCGGGCTGGAGAGATGGCTCAGCACTTATGAGCAAATGGCTGCTCTTCCAAATGGATCTGAGTTCAATTCCCAGCATCCACAATGGCTCACAACCATCTGTAACTCCAGTCCTAGAGGATCTGACACCCTCCTCCCTCCTCTGTGGGCACTGAATGCACAGGTGCACAGTCATACAAACAGGCAAAAGATCCACAGACATAAAAATGTTTAAAAGATGTTTCTTCTCTTACAGCACAGTGTGTCTCTAAAGCAGGACAGGGCAATTTAAGGGAGAAGGTTGTACTCTAGTTCACAGTTCCAGTGTACAGTTCACCTTAGTGGAGTCACAGCCACAGGAACCTGCCACAGGTGACCACACTGCAGCAACAACCAACCAGAGTTAGATGCTACTGCTCAGCTTGTTTTTCTCTGTCCTATTCAGTCCCAGATGCCCTGCCAAGAGAATAGTCCCAGCCACAATTTAGATGCTCTTCCCACATCTATTAATTCTCTCAGGCATGCCCAGAAGCCATCAGTGATCCTGCAGTCTATCAAGTTGAAAATAATACAGTGTTAATCAGGTACTAGGGAAGCTGTCGTGGTGGGGAGGCTGTTGTGGAACAGAGGACACCTGCTGGAATCCGTCTTGCTCTCACAAGGGTGCCACCCCGCATGTGAAGGCATTCATCAGCAGTGGAGCGAACCTTAGGCGTGATCACCAGACTGGTCCCATCTGAGTGCATTCTGCCGTTTCCTATGCCCAGGTGCTCTCAGTGGTGACTGGCCACTACAACACATCCATGCATGACCTTTCCTTCCTTCCGTTTTAGAGACCTTTCCCCGGCTCTCTACTCCTGGCTGCTGGGACGGGATCCCAGGCTCTGCTTCCCAGGAGGCAGCAGACTGGAAGAAATCTTTTCCAACATGCAGGGGCTGCCATCTGCCCCAGTACAAAAACTTTCAGGGATCAGCAGCCTCATTATCACCTCCCTATCCCTGAGGGCTCAAAGAGGAAAACATCTATGTGGACAGGCATTTTAAGAAAAAAAAATTATAGTCAAAATTCCATCACTCCCTCTTTTGCAACTCTTTGAAATTTCATAAGGACTCATTGCTGACTCTGAACAGGTCACACTGTGCCGGAGACAGTAAAAATGCACCATGCATAATCTTTACTTTCTATGCTCCCCACAGGTGCCCAGGAGAGGTGGGGGACAGAATATTCTCCTGGAGTCTGTGCACCGTTGAGCAGTTCTGTGGGCTACCTGCTCATCCTCATCCTCCAGCTGATGTTGCAAATGCAAGAGATTCACTCACACATCATTGAATTCCTCCAGGGACCTCGCGGGCGTAAACACATCCAACAGACCGATGACCTGCAAGAACACAGTAAAATGTTCAGTAGGAAAGCAGTGGGCTCCCTCAGCGCCCACCAGGTCTGCGGTGGAAAGAGGACAGGTTCCAAATCCAGTTCCACTGGTGTGCGAGGACTGACTTGCTTACCCCTGCATTTCTGTTTTAGACCTGTTAACATCATTTCTTCTTAGGGATTGGGGGTGTTGAGGATTTGTTTTTAAATTTAAGATGTGTAGTATTTGCAGTCAAGCAAGCAAGCTCTGTCCTAACTGTGCAGACAGCTAAGGATGCAGCTGGTAGGCTGCCTCTCAGGGACTGGCCCTTGAGCAGGTGTATGAGAGCAAGGCTTCAAGTTCAGTCAAGAACAGGCCAGCTGACTCAGCTGGCTACCCTCATAGTGACTGTGTCTCTGTCATTTGCTACCATTAGACGTTTTTGTATAAAAGACTGAATATTGTGATGGCCTCTAAGAACCTGGTTATGGTTGTTGCTATTCTCTTTGGAGGTCAAACTTGTTGGAAGTTTTGTTTTTTAGATATTTAGAGTGTATGAGCATGTGATGTATATCCTCAGAGGCCAGAGGGAGGCACTGGATCCCCTGGAACTAGAATTACAGGCAGCTGTGAGTCACCCAATGTAGTTGTTGGTAACCTCTATAAAAGTACCAAGAGCTCATAGCCACTGAGACATCTATCTCCCAGGACAGTCTTGGCTCTTCACTGTTCAGAACTGCTTCTATATCTTAAGTGCCTAACAAATGTCTGCAGGATAATCTGAAAGCTGAGACAATTTCTGTATTAAATGTAAGTTTTCTGGTCTTTTCCCATCTCCCCTTTAAACATGTGAGTAGAAAAGAAAATTTAGACATTCAACTTTGTGCCTGCTTTTTAAAAAACAAAGCAACAGAGTTGGAGTGGTTCAGCAGTTCCAATCCAGCCAGAGCTATGGAGATTGACCCTGTCTCAAACAAACAAACCTTTAAAAGACAAAACCCACTAATATCTGAGTATGGGGTCTTCAAGACTGGGCCCTGACCATCCTGACATACAATGACAGTGCTGCTAAGCAGCAGTGTGCATAACCAAAACCCATCTTCTGGTGTGGCAGAGGGGCTCGGCCATCCTTTCAGGGCACGGAGTTCCATTCTCAACATCAAAGTCAGGTGTCTCACAAGCACCTGTGACTCCAGATGCCCTCTTCTGTCCTCCATGGCACTGCACACAAGTATATACACACACACATCCCCACATGTACACAAACACATATACATAATTATAAAACTTATAAAAAGTAAAACTCCATCTTTCTTCAAAAAATCTTATCATTTTGTGTATATGGTGTTTTTGCCTGCAATGCCTGTGAACCACATGTGCACAGTGCTAGCTGAGGCCAGAAGTGGGTATCAGATCCCTGAAAGTAGATTTACAGACCACTGTGGGCCAACTTCCACAAGCTGTTCTTTGACATCACATACACACGCACACATGCAAATACACATACCCACAAAATAAAGAGTTACATACAGAGAAAGGTACTGGGGGCTGGAGAGGGCTCAGCAGTTAAAAGCACTGGCTGTTCTTGCAGGGCAGCCAGGTTTGGTTCTCAATACCCACATAGTGGCTCCCAAGCACCTGTGACTCTATCCAGTTCCAGGGAATCTGACATCTTCTGGCCTCCAAGGGCCCTGCACCTCATGATTCACATAAACTCAAGCAGGCAGACACAAATCACAGAAACTATACATAATTTTTTTAAATTAAAATAAAAAAATCAAGTGCTTCTTAAGATCCTGGAATAAAACTACAGCTCTGGGAAGAGGCACCGCCATCATCCTCAAGCAGCACAAGCCAACCCGACAGCCCCAATGTGGTGTGTGTGCACCTGCAGCAGTGCACACAAAGCCCTTGGTCTGTGCAAGGACACGAGAACTTACATTCTCGTGTTTCATGTGCTTCAGCAGGCGCAGCTCTCTGTAGGTCCTTTTGGCATGAATGATGGACTGAAACGGTCTTGACAGCTTCTTCACTGCCACACGATGTCCTGTCTTTGTATCAAAAGCAGCACTAGGGAGAAACAACAACAACAACAATCCACCATTAAGAGTGCTCCAAAAACTACTACTAATACTTTCTAGGCAATTCCATTTCCAACTTAAATGTGTGGCAGGACACAGAAAGAACAGAGACTAAGATGAAGACTACAATGACTCCGCCCACTGTCTATATCAGTGGTAGCAAGTGCTTCCCAGAGAGGTACAGAGAGCAGGGTTTTATATTCTCTAGACCCTAGGTAAGGCTCCTCACACTCAGCTTGCGGTTGTTGCCTGAGAGCAGCTAAAGAATAAGAACCTATAAAATGGGTGTGGCTGTGTTAGAATACACTTCATGAAGCCAGGCAGCCATCTGTCCAAAGGAAACAACACTGATAATCTCTGTATATACCCTGTGACCAGGCTTCTCTGTCACCTTGCTACGAGATGCTGGTCAAAGGAAAGGCCTCAGAAATCACCCTGCTTTCAGAAGAAGAAGCTCTTTCCAAAGTGTTGGGCACTTTATAGACTGAGGTACAGTGGGAAGCTCTCTGGGAGCAGGGAGGAGTGGCAGAGAGAATAAACACTTATAATAGTGATGGACACGGGGACCTCGGAATAAAGATGGGAGAACAACACTGACAACGACAGCGCAGCACTGCCGTTAGCTAGGACGATGCGCTAACTTTCCTTTACTCCAGGAGTCCTCCTCTCACCCCCAAACCTACATGGATCCTCAATCGTTAGCTGTCAGTTTGATTTGTGTAACACTTGAACTGGTCCAGCCTCCTTTCTGAGCCTTGTCTACCTCTCTATGCAGTAAGCTAAGCAGACACTTCCGACAGTCCTGCCATCAGAGGGCGCTCTCTCTGCACACACGCGTCCCTGTAAGCACAGGTGTCTTACACTGTTTCAAAACCACTACTTCCCATTTGCTTTCCTGCTTGCAATTCTGAAAAACCCTCAGCCCTGCTGCTGTTAGCCAATGACTAGAATTTTCCATCACCCACCAAAAGTCTGTCCTATCAGAGAGTTTCCCTCCATTCCCAACTCCTGTCAACATTCTTGGCAACTACAACATCCAAGCGGAGGGCATATCCAACCCCTCAGGAAACTCCACCTCAGACAGCCCTTCAGGGCCGCACTCCAGCACCCCACCCTGCTTTTCGGTTTGCTTTAGTTTACTCCACCTTGACTACCGCGAAGCTGCCGACCTAATCTCCACTCTGTCTCTCCAGCCGCTCCTTCTCCAGTCTCCTAATTGCTCAATAGTGATAATCACTCCCTTGTACCCTCCCCTTGGATAGTCGAACCTCAGGTGACCCCAATCACTTAGTTACCCACGTCTGAATACAAGGCTAACTGTAGTTGAAGAAAAAAAATGTACAGACTAGATGGGCTGACAATCCTAAACTTCTGAACATAATTTCAAATATACCCTAAAATAGTGCCACCTTTTTCAAAGGGCCATTCTCTAACATAATCACTTGACATTTTTGCCTCTCAACCTTCCTCCTCCCCCAACACACACACTTTCCTTGAGAGAATATAAGCTATCAAAGGGAGTTCCATCCCTTCATGCACACCTGTTACCCCAGCTGCCCCCGGACCATGCTCTCCACAGCCTCTCTTGCTCTAAGGCATCCCCTCTGATCAAAACCCCAGATTGACAGTGTTTTGAAGCCAACCACATCTTCTCAGAGACATTTCTCTGCATCCCCCTTCTTTCCTTGTAATACTGGATTATACTATTTATATGCATATGTGCGTGCACATGTGTGTGTGGGTGGATGGATGGACAGAATGACAGACAGAGACAGACTGAGAACTGAACCCAGAGATACCACTGGCTCAGGCTCACTAAATCCACCCTCTACTGGGTCATTCATTTCAGAATATGCTCCAGAAATTTCCCATTTTATTAAAGTTCTGTGACTATACCCCACCATAGTTAAAAAGTTCTCCAAATTCTCAAGGTATGGGAACCATTCATGTTAGCTTCACTCGAGGAGTTAAAAAAGCAGAACACCACACTAAAACTGCAATCAGAAGCTGAAGAAAGGCCAGTGGTTTGCGTTTTCTCAGACCCTTCATGCACTAAAATAAGAGTTCCTAGCCTACATCTCTGCTGTTCAAAGTGTACTTCAGGGACCAGAGGCCCTGGCACTGCCCGAGAGGCCTCTGAGATGGCACAAATTCTCAGATAATTCATACAGTTTGGAATATGGCTTGTTCTCAGCTCCCGTTCCTCCTCCAATGCTGTCTGCTGGAACTGCTGCTCTTCCTTCCCAAGTCCATTACTGGCCCAACGACCACTTTCCTGGATTAGCATCTGGCATGGTTACCACTTCCGCTTCTTCTTATTAATCCCTACAGACATCCATATCAACATTTCTACAGGCTTTCTAGAACCGTCACTGCACTGTGTACTCCTGATAATGGAGTTCTTCAAGGGATGTCCTGGGCAGCCTCCTACATTCTACTCCTGACAACCTCCTCTATACCTCGGTTCAACGTGGAATGCCCTCCACAGGTGCATGTGTCCCAGCCGGTGACACTGCAGTTTCCTTCTGTTACTGTTATTAGACAAAGTCTCAAATAGTTCAGGTTTGCCTTAGGCTCACTAAATAACTAAAGGTAACTCCTGAACCTTCTGGCCCTACCTCCGGAACTACAGATGTGCCACCATGTCTAACTAGAGAGACTTGAAAACTCAGGAGACGGGAGGGCCCAATCAGATGGGCCTGACAACCTGAGCTTCGTTCCTCGAACTCAAATAGTAGGAGAAAAACAACTCAAAAATTTCCTTTGACCTCCACCCCCACAAATTGAACAAATATAACTTTGTTGTTGCTGTTTTTACTTAGGAGGTGGAAGTTGGTTGGAAGGAGGTGCTTGGGTTGGGCATCTTATCTTTTCTATCCCCATAATGCTCTGCTCGAGTCTATGGGTCCAGGCAACCACACAAAGACTCTGAGAAAAGAAGAGTTGAAGTAGCCTTTGCTCCTTTAAACCCTTCGTCAGGTCTCTGGTCACAGAAATGAGAAAATTCACCACACATCCCTCCCAAAGCCTCCCCCCTCCAGGTGACCACACAGCAGGCAGTGCTGGGGAAGCACGGGTGAGCGCTGAGAACCCCACAACAGCTCTCCCCTGTCACTGTCACTCCGGGTGAATGGACGACCATCTGGTTGCTCCAGCCACCCTTGCTCGGCAGGTAACGGTGCCTGTCACCAAGCCTGATGACCTAAGTCCAATCCTACATGCTCCTCACCCCCACACACACATACACAATTTCAAAAAAAATAAATAGGGCCGGGCTATGATGGCTCACGCCTTCAATCCCAGCACTCGGGAGGCAGAGTTCAGGCCACCCTGGTCTACAAAGTGAGTTCCAGTACAAACCAGGGCCGTTACCCAGAGAAGCCCTGCCTCAAGACACTAACAAACAAATAAACTGTGACTATCTTAAATCCGAGGAATTTCCTTGGTGTAGAGAATAAGATGTAAATTTCCTATCACAGCCTAAAAGTCAGATGAGATGACCTGGTCCGGCTGCTCAGCCCATCAGTGCCCATATGTGCATCCCATCAGGACATGACCTTCTCCGCCCAGGCCTACTCTGGGTGTGCTGCTTCTTTCAGTTCCTTAACCCACTAGGACAGGACAGGCTGCTGCTCCTGTTCCTTCACCACCAGCCCCGACTTAAACCACTAGGACAGGCTGCTGCTCCTGTTCCTTCACCACCAGCCCCGACTCACCCCCGCCCCCCAGGATGTACCTACTTGGCCTGAGGGAGACTCTGGGAGTCTTCAGCCCTCACGCTCCACACACCCTCACGCTCCACAAATCCTAAGAAGACAACCCTCCTTTTCCACAGTGTGTGAGTCCTGACCACTCTTTAAACTCAGTTCTCTAAACTGGTTTGTAAGTGGGGAAATGGCTATGGCTCCTGCATGATGTGGCTTTTCAACTTCCACCTTGAGTGTCCTTCCTTGGGGTGAGCCTGTGGGGAGCAGGGAAGGCCAGCAGTGTGACTGCACATACAAGTTCAGCTAGGCTGGGGAAACACGACAGCTGTCCATGACGACCACCTAGGCAGGCCATTCTCAGCTGGCTCCAGAGCAAGGCATGCATGTTCTACCCACCTGACTCCACTCGCTGGTCAGTGGGTGACAGATGCTTCACTGGGACTCAGCAGCTCCCAATAATCACAATGATTATTATATGTTTATTTATCACCCACCAGGTAGTTAAACAAGGGCTAGGCTCTGGAAGTAGACTGTCTGGGTTTTAATACCAGCTCTGCCACTTAATAACCGTATAATCTTGAGGAAGTTAATTAAATTCTATCAACCTCATATATAAAATAAAGATGATGTTTGTATCTAATCATAAAAGTACAAGCTTTTATGGCAGGTTTAACAAAACCCTAATTTTGTAAAACTCTAATACCAGACATTAATAACAGCTGCCGTTGCCACTCACCCTGGGCATCTTGAGGGCAAGAAGTGCATCAGTTCCCCTCACCGTCATGGTACAAAGGGCTTACCCTAACTCCTGGCACTCAGGACATTCTCCAGAACTGTTTAACAAAAATTACACCAGAGAGTATTTTATAATGTAGTTATTTTGAGATAAGGAGGAAAAACCTCAGTTTCCTCAGTTGTCTCTGAAGAGTTCCCTCAGGGCTGGACACACAGCAGACAAGTGCTAGTCAACAAACTGCTTTGTTTTATTTCAAGACAGGATCTTGCTAACTTGGTCTACACGGGCATTAATCTATAATCCTCATGCTAGGCACTTGTGCTGGGATTAGAGACCAGCCACCACTCATGGTTTATTGCGTTATTTTTTTTTATTGTTACAAAGAAACAGTAAGTATAATAGCTGATGTCACAAAACTTATCATCTATTTGTGATAACAAATATATATGATTCCAGGAATGCCCAATAAAACAGCCAAGAGACAGTTTAACATTACTCAAAACCCAGTATCTGAATATATATACAATATATATATATTGCCAGGTGTGGTGGCACATCCCAGTACTTGGTAAGAGGCAGAGGCAGGTGGATCTTAAGTTCGAGACCAGCCTGGTCTACAAAGTGAGTTCCAGGAGAGCCAGGACTATTACACAGAGAAACCCTGTCTCAAAAAAACAATATAAACAGCCAGGCAGTGGTGGCGCATGACTTTAATCCCAGCACTCAGGAGGCAGAAGCAGGCAGATTTCTGTGAGTTCGAGGCCAGGCCGGTCTACAAGAGCTAGTTCCAGGACAGGCTCCAAAAACTACAGAGAAACCCTGTCTCGAAAATAAAAAAAATAAATAAATAAAAATAAAAAATAACAAGCATACATATTGAGGCCTGATGGAAGAGTTCCGCAGGTAAAGGATCCGAGGGTAAAGGCACTCTGCTGTCAAGCCTGAAAACACAATTCCTGGGACCCACATGGAAAGAACTGATTACTGCAAACTGCCCTCTGACATCCACAAGTATGAGCCTGTAAAGACGCGCGCGCGCGCACACACACACACACACACACACACACACACACACACACACTGAAGCTGGGGGTAGTGATTTATGCCTATAATCCTAGCGATTGAAAGGGAGAGACAGCAAGAACATGGTAGAGGCCATCTGGACTACAGAGGAAGACTTGTCTCAAACACACAGACAAGACCCAAACAGAGTAGGGTTCAAAGTATGTGGCCTTTGCAGCCTGGTCACAAGAAACTGCTTGAAACCCAACAGGAAGAGTTTAAAGTCTAGTACATTCTCATGTCTCACACATGCAGCAATCAGCAAGACTCCACTTCTTTCAGGTACTGAGGGCAAAGAACGAGTTTCAGAAGCAAAGATGATCCCATCGTAGGGAAATTCTGAATCTGTACAGAAGAAACGTTTAATATATGCCAGACTTTTAACATTTTTGAACTGTATGTGTTTCTATTTTCAGATTTATTCTTTTTTCTTTTTTGGTTTTTTGAGACAGGGTTTCTTTGTGTAGCTGTCTTGGAACTAGCTCTGTAGACCATGCTGTCCTCAAACTCACAGAAATCCGCCTGCCTCTGCCTCACAAGAGCTGGGATTAAAGGGGTGCGCCACCACCACCTGGCTATCCTCAGTTGTGTGTGTGTGTGTTTTAACAAGCTTCCATCTCTCAAAGAGGCCATTAGCTGAGTGAGAAGCATGAATCACAGTGCTGCTCTGTCACTGAGTGGCATTTTCAACTTAATGAAACTACTAGTTAGCAGCAATTATATTTTCTTTGAATGATACGATATGGTCATAATCACCATATGTAAATATGGAACCTATATCCCTAAACCATAATCATTTTTCATTTTACCAAATAATTTTCAAATCTGTATTTTGCAATATTCTCACTAATGCAGTCTACCCAATCACCCTGTTACTGATAGCTTAGTCACACACATAACAAAATACCATCTATCTCACCGCTTCTTCACAATTCACATGCTATATCAGAACATACCAATGTTTACCACAGAGGACACACACTCCCATTAAAATACAACTTACACATAAGAGACATGCAGGAATTACTCAGACACTGTTCTCATGTGTTGCTAAAAGGGCTGCCAAAGTCCTGGCTCTACGCACTAAAATTTGCTTCCAAGGTTCCTTCTTCTCCGTATCAAGGCATTATTTGAAATGAAGAGAAATTATACTTTCTGCCCTAAATTACAAATGTCCAAAGCAGAAATTTCTTTAAAAACCCTTAAATCATGTGAAAAACAAATGGAAAGCTCAAAGAGAAGAAATTCAAACTCTATTTCACGTGTGATTATGATACTAGAATCTGGCACCATCTCGTTCTTTTGACTTGAAAAGGCAGTTTGTTTGTTTAGTTGTTTTGTGTTGTTTTGTTTTGTTTTGAAGACAGGGTCTCTCTGTGTAGCCCTGGCTGTCCTGGAAATCACTCTGTGGACCACATCCACCTGCCTCTGTCCCCAAGAGCTGGAATCAAAGGCGTGTGCCACTACTGCCAGGCTGGAAAGGGTAGTTTGAGACACAATTGGTTTCTCACTGGTCTGTAACTCACCGAGTAGGCTAGATCGGGAGGCCTACATGCCCAAGATCTGCCAGTCTCTGCCTCCCCAGTGCATGCCACCACCCTAGCCCTCCCCTTTTTAAAAATGCAGTTTCTAGGGGAACAAAATGTCCCCTCTGTTGAGAACCACTATCTAGAGGAAGACTTCAAAGCAGCCCTGTGCTGAGATCTTAATAGTAAGGAGGCCCTCTGCCAAAGGCCATGAGGATGAGTGTCCTTAAAGAGGACCCTCCAGTGCAGTCAAATCTAAAGGTGCTTATTTTATTGCCATAGCCCAATTGTGGGTTTCATGGGACATTTCCTGCATTCTGAGTATGCTATGCCTCCCTATTTTCTAAAGTGTCATTACAATGTACTATCAGAGACACTTCTCTATTTCTGTTTCAAAGTTTCAAGAGCAGTAATTTTTAAAGTAATCATAAATAATTCATTCAAACAAATCTGCTATACCCTACTAATCATGTTGCACTGAAGTTCTTACAAGCATGGAACAGGTTTCCACACGACAGCTCTTAACTCCGTATCTAGGCTACAAGCATGTGTTGCACATTAACTGCACGGGACTGGTGTCTCCACAGCAGAGAACTTAGGGTATTACCTTCTGCTGGATAACAAATCACCCCAAATTCTGGAGCTTTAAACATGGTTTATTGCTAGGGAGTAATTTAGCAAGGTGGCTCTGGCTCACTCCAGCTGCAGAAAGACACGGGCCACAGCAAGCCTCCTCTAATTGCTTTTAAATTTTATTTCTGTATGTGAATGAGTGCTTTGGCTACATGCACTGTGAGCATGCAGCAGCCACTAGAAGGATGTCAGATCCTTTGGCACTGGAGTTACAGCCAGGTGAGGTGCCATGTGGGTGCTGGGTATCAAACTCAGGTCCTCTGGAAAAGCAGCCAGTGCTCTTAACTGCTGAACCATCTCTCCCCGAAGTCACTTTTACATTTGACGAGGCTGAAACTCCTCTTCCAAGGTGAGGCACCCTCATGGCTAATGTGCTTGCTATGTAGGCCTCACAGAGCTGCGTCACAGGCTTCCAGTAGAGGGTCTGAAAAGAGGGCCGTTTTGTCCCCCAGAGGACATCTGAGTCATTCTGGGTTGTCACAACCAACTCTTAAAGCAAAAATGTAATTGGCACCTTAGCAGGTGGTGTCCAGAGATGCTGCTTGCTAAGCATCCTACAGCAGACCAGACAGTCAGGAACTATGAGCAACTACTTGATCCCAAATGCCAAAGTGTATCAGAGCTGAGAAACTACGCTCTGGAGCAGGGGTGTCCAACCTTCCAAACTGTGGGAGAATGGTGTCAGCTACAAAATGTGCTGGGTGGAATTCAGTTATCCTGAGATGCACATGGCCTGGGATGCAGCCTGTGGGTCACAGGCTGGACATGCCTGCTCCCACAGGAGTGATTCCAGAGGGAAAGCAAGGCAGGAGGTACACCTTATCAGTAACTCCTGCAGCCACACAGCAGAAAACTGAGCCACCAAGTACAGTCCTCAGAAGAGGGGAGGGGAACTAAGCTCTGCCTCTCAACAGAAGGAGCGTCTTCATTCTTTAATCAGACTACAGACGGTCTCTAACTTTGGTTCTACTCGTCCTTTAAGACAGTGAGACAGTGACAAGCATCCAGTACCAAGTACCTGGCATTTTGGTGGGGCCTTTCACAGGCTGCTGAGTAGTCAGATGCTCTCCCAATGCTCGGCAACAGTGTCCGTCCAGTAAGCCATGTGCTCACTCTACAGTATACTGTTGCTAAGGTAAGACACTGAGGTGGATAGGTGCTTTCGGAGCCCTGGGACTTACTATTTCAACTTACAGGATTTCTTTGTTTTGTTCTGGGCAAACAAAACAACAACAAAAGCAAAACACAAATGTAGCTGAGAGGGGCTGGAGAGATGGCTCAGTGGTTAAGAGCATTGCCTGCTCTTCCAAAGGTCCTGAGTTCAATTCCCAGCAACCACATGTTGGCTCACACCCATCTGTAAAGAGGTCCGGCGCCCTCTTCTGGCCTGCAGACATACACACAGACAGAATATTGTATACATAATAAATAAATAAATATTTAAAAAAAATGCAGCTGAGAGGTGGTGGCAACACCTTTAATTCCAAAGTCAGCCTGGTGTACAGAGTGAGTTCCAGGACAGTCAAGGTTACACAGAGATCCTGTCTCAATATAACAAAATAAAATAAAACAAAACCAATGTAAGCCAAGGAACACCTTGACTTTTTTTTTATTGATCTAGAAAATTCCATTTAGCAAATTTAAACATACACACTGCCCTACAGAGAACAAACCAGTAATCAAAAGATGAGTTTTAGTTTGGGTTATGGAACTTCCCAGCAGGTGATCCCAGACAAAACTCTCACAAACCTGTTTCCAAATAATAAACCAGGGAGTCCCCAGCACTGCCTGACTCAAAATGCTAGGAAAAGGCTCAAATAAGGTTAAGTATGTGGGTATGCTTCACAAACTATAAAAAGCTAGTAGTTTTAAAAACTACCTTATTTTATCTTTAATCTTGTGTTTGTGTCTGTGTGTGGGCTTCTGCACCTGAGTGCCATTAGATTCCCTGGAGCCGGAGTTTACAGGGTATGAGTTGTGAGCTTCCCCACACTGGTACTGGAAACAGAACTTGGATCCTCTGCAAGAACAGTATGCACTTTCCATAACCGAGCCGTTTCTCCTGCCCCAGAAGGCAGTTTTAAATACTCCAAACTGAAATCAACACTCAACTATAAAGTAAGTTTGTACCTGCAGCTTCCAGCATGGGACTTTACAAGTAGTAAACCCTCAGATATTTAGTAGATATTTTTATAATCTCTTTCTCTTAGACTGGAAGTTGATCAGATCTCTAAAGTAACAGTAAAAAAGAGAAGATTATTAAAATATAATTGAGAGTCCTTGATCATTTGTTTCTATGGTTACCCAGAGTCTCACAAGTTAAAAGCTTACATGAATTCAATGAATCAAGGAACCTGGGACCTACTGCAGTCAGCAACATAGTATAGCCAGTCCTGTAGAGACCGAACTCAAAACCACCATCCATATGCTTGTTTCCTCCTCCAGGCTGTGAGAGAGCAGAAGCTGTGGTTTATCTTTATTTTTGGCATCTAGTTGTGACCTGAACATAAAGCAAAAATAATAAACACATACCAAGAACAGATCACTCCTGACCTGAAGGATAGAGAAGCCCGGGGAGTCAGAAAGACAGGTGTCTGTAGACACACTGCCGCACGCTGCCGAACAGCACTCCGCTTCCTCCGACCAATCCCTGCCGCAGCTTCAGACAGAACGCTTAACATCAACCCTTTCCTCGGTACACATCAAGGCAACAGCTCTCTGCTGCCTACAGATGCCCTGCTAACCAGGAACACGGCTGACTATTCTGACATCTGTACAGTTAAAGTTCCACAAATGACTCTGAACTGGGGAGACCCACAGCTGGGTCAGGCTGGTCCTCTCCACATCTGTTCGCTCACCTGCTATCTCAAGGTGTTTGTTTCCTTTCATCCTCCCCACCGAGGAGTTTACTAAGCTCTCAAAATAATTCTCAAAACTTTTCTCCTCCATGAAAGCATTCTAAATACTATAACCCACAAAGCCACCACTCCTGCGTATATGTCCACACCAAGTGCCTGTAGTCCATTAGTCTTATCTCTGACATACTGGTAAACCTTGAACACTTTCTGATGGATATCAACAAATTTTCCTCACCACAGTAAATCTAAAACATAAATATAAATGTGTACACACATGTACACACATGTGTACACACACACATACACACACACACTGTGATGGTTAGTGTTGACAGGATCTAGAATCATCTGGGAGACAGACCTCCCTGGGCATGACTGTCTTATCTTGGTGATATGAACTGAGCTGGGAATACCCAGCCTTTCTTGGCTGGGATCGATTGTGAGCAGATCAGTAGGGAAAGGAAGTTAAACTGCAGCATGAACTCCCGGCTCTCTGTTTCCTGACTGTGGGTGTCATGTGACCAGCTGCTTTAAGCTCCAGCCTCCATGATTTCCCCACCATAAAGGACTGGATCCTTGAACTATGAGCCAAGATAAACCTTCTTCACCAAAGCAACAGGAAAAGAAACAAGACACACACATTTCAGATTTCAAATCTTCAACTGGCTCATGCTCTGCTGTAATTCCCACAACCCCTCATTTACCAGTGGTAACAATTAGACTCATTTTTTAAAGATTCATTTTTATTGATGTGTATATGTGTCTGTACACAGGTGTATGTATAGGCAAGAGTAGGTGTCCTCAGAGGCAAGAGTAGTCAAATTCTCTGGACTTGTAGTGACAGCAGTTTTGAGTTTGCCTGATGTGGGTTTGGGAACCCAAACCCAGGTCCTCTGCAAGAGCAGTGTACTTTCTAACCACCAAGATTCCTTTAAATACCAACTTCCTATCTATGTAAGGCGGAACCATACAGATATATGATGTGAATCCACGCCAAGAAAGCCATTGCTCCATCTTCCAAGAGCATCCTGAAAAAATGTGCAAAGGAAAAGTAGGGTGCTATGGAAACTTTTTAACATTTCAACAGACCTGGAATCCACAAGATTAGATCTTCTAGTGCTTTGAAATAGGGTTCTCATGCCGTAGTCCAAGCTGACCCAATCCTCCTGCCTGAGCCTCTTGAGTGCTGGGATTACTAGCCTCTACCACCACACCTGGCACAATAGAGGAGTCCAAAACAACAGGGTTACTTCTTTTGTTTTGTTTTGTGAAGACAGGGTTTCTCTGTGTAGTCCTGGCTGTCCTAGAACTAGCTCTGTAGACCATACTGGTCTCAAACTCAGAGAGATTCATTCACCTGCCTCTGCCTCCCAGGTGCTGGTATTAAAGGTGTGCACCACCAGCAGCAGCAGGTACCCCCCAACTTGCTTTGCAGAGGATTGAACCCAGGGCTTTTGCGTCTGCTAGCCAAATAGTATTCTACCACTGAATTACATTTCCAGAAAGATATTCTTGAAATTCGAAATCACATTATATGAACAATGGATGAGGCTGTAAGATTATGCATCCAAAAAGGATATACACAAAGAAAATACAATTTAAGAATGAGTCATTTTGCAAAAAATAAAAGATAATAAAAGAGTAAAATTTTCCCCAAAGATGAAATAAGATAGAGAAATATGGAGAACAAAACAGGACACTTTGAGGATATCTGAAAATGATCTAAAATGGGGGAATCTGTGGGGACCTAAGTTCTAGCCTAGAACCCATGTAAAAGTGTTGGCATACTGCTGTGTACCTTATAATCCCAATACTGGAGTAGACAGGAGAGGAGGATTCCTGGGGCTTGTTGGTTAGCAGCCTAAAGTGAGCTCCAGGCCAATGAGAGAGACCCTGTCTCGGAGAAGGCAGACTGTATCCCCTAGTTCCACATGAACAGACACAACCACACAAATGGAGATATAAAGAACAACATTAAACATTAAAAACTGCATATCCTAATACAGAATTTGTTACTGCCACATCAGAGCTCTTCAAGTACTACCATAGGTAATTCAGGAAAACACCAAAATGTAAGTCTAAATAAGAGGCACTAAATCAAGGCTAAAGCTAATTTTCCTCAGTTACTGCTGAGATCCACAAGACTAAGAAATTCACCCTTTGTTATTGTCTAATGTTTTAAAGACTAAAATGTTAAGAATCTTCAAAATGCAGATAAAGCAGTGGCGCACGTTTGTGATCCTGGCAGGAGAGGTAGGGCTGCCGTGTGTCTGAAGTCAGGCTAGTCTGCAGTGTTGTTCCAGGCCAGCCAGGGCTATACATCTAGACTATGTTAGACAAACAAACCGGGGATTTTAACTGCTAGTACTTTTGTTTCTTTGTTTACTTGACAGTCTCTTGCTTTGCTAACATTTTTATTTTGATGGGATCTCACTATATAGCCCTAGCTGGCCTGAACATTATATTTTTAGAACTTTGATATCTACAGAAAGAAGATAGGAGAGAAAGGGCAGAAAACACCAGAGATGCTGTGGGAAAGAAAACACCACCTTTAGTTTGGACTCAATGTTAATGTCCTAAATAGTTAGCTTTCCCTTCCAGAACATTTACAAATCCAAAAGAAAACAAGTCACTCACATACACTGTTTCCTCACAACACTATACAGTTATTCCCATGGTCAATGACAGCATTCTAAGCCGGCTGTCCCAACCATTAAGCTTGGGACCTAGCCAGTGTCCCTGGTGTCCCTGGAATAAGGAAGGTCATGTTGAAGGACGAAGGAAGCATTCCGCCCCGCTGACAGGTCAAGTGTTCAAGTTAGCCTCTAGTTTTCACTCCAGACCAATTATCCTAAATATGTACAGCTGTGTAAAAGTTTTCAATTATGGGTGCTGTTTCCCTAGACTGGCGCCCAAACATAAGGCAATGTCTCTAAGACAATTTTGGCTGTCACAATGGGAAACTGCTATAAACCTTGAGATAAGGAGACAGCACTACTGTTAAACGACAATACCCTATCAGCCCCCACAACAAGCATCAGCCCCACCCAGAATGTCTGCAGACTGAGGAACCCTGTTATACTATGTCTGGGGATGTAAACGGATTTCAGGCACGCAAAGTAACAGACACACCTCTTAATCTGTGACCTTTCAACCTTTTGCCTAGCATCAGCATCGATTAACATTGAGACTGCTCATTTCTAAAGAGATCACAAGGCACTTAGAACACTACACAGGAATCAGAAACCTATGCAAGCCAAACTGCAGCATCAAAGGAGAGGTGACAAAAGCTGGGGAGATGGCTCAGCTGGGAAACTGATTACACTAGCAAGTATGAGGACCGACTCTGATTCCCAGGACCCACATAAAAATGAACAAACAAAACCCAGGGGGCTGGAGAGATGACTCGGTGGTTAAGGGCACTTAGCTGTTCTTCCAGTGGACGTGGGTCCAATCTCCACCACCCATATGACATCATACAACTGTCTGTAACTCCAACATCTGATACTCTCACATAGACATACATGAATGTCAATATACATTTAAAAAAAAAAAAAAACCAAAACCCCAAAAAACGGTTTGATGCTATGTGCCTGTAATCAACCCCAGCATTTGAGATTTGGGGGTGGAAACAGGAAGGTCCCTGGGGAATCGCTGGCCTGCTAGTCTAACCAATTCATGAGCCTCAGATTCACTGAGAGACTATACCTTAAAAAAAATAAGGTAGAGAGTGACAAAGGACAATACCTGAGGTTAACCTCTGGCCTCCACACACGTATACGCATATGTGTAAGAATGTTTACACACACACACAAAATCATGGAATGACAGAAATATATTAATACAAAACATCAACATCAATATTTCCCTGCAACCTAACACAAGCATTTTTAGGGAGGAAGGTTTTATTTTGCTTTTTTCCCCTTTTACAGATGAGAAAGAGAACTAAAATCTTCATCAGCAACTGGTAGACTGCAGAGAAAACAAACAGAAACTATGTATTCCTAAGTCTAAGTTCAAGGAGGTTCAAGCTAGTAAAAGCCCTAAATGAGAGGTTTAAGGGGGAAGGCAGAGGGAGAGAGTCAGCTTCCGAGGATACTAAGAATAAAGAAATTATTTCTGGGAATTAAATTAGTCTGCTACCGGAATGAAGAAATACAAGATGAACTCAGCACTTGCACAAGCCAGACACCCCAAGCTGAGTGTCACAGAGAGAGCAGAGGCACAACTGAGCACAAGACACTGCGCGTGGACACAGCCAAGGGCCCAGAACCCAGACCAATTACTCTCACACCGTCTTCTCTAAAACAGCCTCCCAGAGCCTTCACACATCAAAAGAGGTTTTGTTTTATTTTCTGACCTCTTGTGGGCACATGCTGATGTCATCCTTTCCAGATCTGAATCACCAGATGGAAAGGCTTCTCTGACACAGATTTCCAATACATATCTTGGCACCAAGCTGTCCTAGATGTGACAAGCTACTAGAATGTCACTGAACTTGAGAGACAGAAGAGTCTTTAGAGATATAAAGGGAGCTCTGAGGTGACAAGATTCACTGAACAGATGCAAAAAGAAAAGCTACAGAGACTTCCGAAGCAACCTGGGGCCCTTCCTGCTTTTCTGTGTGTAGGTCAGAGGTTGACCTTACGTGTCTTCCACCTTGTTTTGAGACAGGCTTTCTCACTCAGCCTGGAGCTCACCAACTTGGCCAGGCTAACTGGCCTGTCTCTGGCACCCTAGTGCTAGATCACGAGTGTGTGCCGTGCGCACATCTAACCCAGGTCCTCGTGCTCTCATGCAGCACTCCCCAGTCCCTGCTCTGGCCTTACACACAATGCCTAGCACTAGCAAGTGTACGACAGCAAACGGGCAGCTGCTGCTGTTATAGGGATGAGTGTGCTGTATGCTGACTGCAAGCTTGGAGACACAACCACCACACACTTTGGGGATAGACCTGCAGCAGGGCACACATACAACTTCCTCCGTGTCACAAGCACAGTGGCAAGGCCTACAAGGAGGAGGCTTTGAGGGATACGAGGAAATCTGTAAGCACATCCTTCAGCGCAGCAGGAGCAAACATGCTCAGGGGCTGCAGCTGGTCAGACAGCAGGTCTAGACAGAAGAAACACTTGTTCTAATACCTTTCTGTTGTGTTGCCATGGGAACCTGTGTTTGCAGGAACTTACTTTCTGCAGCCAGACAGTAGAGCAGTAAAAGGGGACAGCTTCCAAGAATCAAGAAAGGAGCTCAATGAAGGCAGCCCAGACAGGACAGAAAGCAGCTACAAGTATCTGTAGATGCAGATCTGTCCCATCTATTCAAGTTAACAGTCCTTGGAGCCTCATAGCCAAAATCACCAGTGCCAGGTAACATGAGGAGGGAAAGGCAGAGGAATGGAAAACAGACACAAAGCCAAAGAGCAAAATAAATGGGATCTTAAATACTCAGATACCCTAAGGAAGATAAAAACGACTTTAAGCCAAAGACGTTAGAAAACGTTCAGCCCTCCAGCCGTTCATCTTCCTTTCTCAGCTGAACCCAATCAACAGCTAATCTCTTTGCTCCCTTCCTTTTGGCAACAAAACCCTGAAAAAGTTGAAGCAAGCCCATGTCATTTCGAGAGCTGGAATGGAGTACCCTGAATTTCTGGCACTCTGGGACTGGTGGAATGAGAGCTTCAGGCATAGGTCAGAGCTTTGCAATGATTCATCTCTCTTGTGCTATCCTGAACCACAAACAGGGCCTTTGTCAGTTAAGGAACAGAAATAAAACTATGGAGCGAAATCCCTCTTCTGTCTCTTCTCGGCATAAAAGTTGGTCCTTACAAGGGCAAACACGACCTTACAGGAGCCTTACCAGCTGCAAAGTCCTTTCTCCTGATTGCTGCCAGACGCATCAGCTCTAGCTGTGCACAGGTCTGTGTTTTATTAATCCCCTCGCCCCACCATGCCCAGCACCTCAGCTGAGGTCTTTCCTGTCACTTCCACCACCGTCCTCTGGCTTATAAGTGCAACGGAGGATGGCGAACAGTAGAGGCCTGTGTGGCATGTATGAGGACCAAAGTTCCTCAGCACTGGGAGGAAGAGGAAAAAAGAAGAGGAGGAGGAGAAAAAGCGAAGCCACTCTGCGCTTTCCTTGCTGTGTCTCGTATTCCCAATGACACTGACACCATAAACGTGGCTTATTTTTCCACTGTCAGCACAGCACAGCACAGCTTCAGGCAGACGAGCATTTTGTACTTTGTTAGCATCCCACATTCTGTAGCTGAAGAACAAGCCCCACAGTGAAGTGAGTAACTATGTCACCAACGAACCTACAATCCTGTACCTTTTCGCATGTCACCACAATCTATCCATTTCCCCAAGACCAAAACTTTGGGATTGTCACGTTCACCTACACCACTTATCTCACCAGCAGCCTGGGATGGGAGCATGCTCAGAACCCTGAAACAACCTGTAAAGTGTATTTCACAGAACACTACCTTTTCTTCCCTGTAACAAATTCTTAAAGGCTTGTCCACTGGAAAACTGGTTAATCCTCACTACAAATGTAGCTTATAAAGCAATTTGCAAAGATTAATCTTCTAAAACCGAAATTTTAAAAAAAAAATTAAACTTAAAGTTCTGGTCTTGTTTCCTTTAAAAAAAAAAAAACTGTACACAATACGCACATCCACAAGCCGGAGCAGAAATCCGTCAGCACCATTACACTGAGATGCACTGATAGTGCAGCAACCAGACCCCTTTGGATAGGACAAATCTCACAAGGAATAAAAATCTGATGTATTTTCAAAGGCCTAGCAAGGCTTATTTCATTTTCATATACTGTACTTATATTATACAACACCAACATGGTTGGTCTTAACTTTCCATAAGTATACACTGATAAATTCCAAATGAATGTTAGTCATAAATCCAGAAGTCACCTATCAGAACTACCTAGTTCTTGGGGGGGGGGATTTCATCTGGGCATTAACTTCAATTTTTTAATTTATCGATTCTGAGGGAGTACATGGCTTAAGTGGGTTGTCATTTACCCACAGTGACCCTGAAGAGTCCTCTGTCCTGTAATCACAACTCTATCGCAAAAGACTACACAAGAGGCGCTGTCCCCATACAACCAGCAGGCACACCGATGGGAAAAGACACTACTCAAGTGCCGGAATCCTAGACCCAAAACCAAAGCTGCTCTGGCAAGCGTGTCTCCTTTAAATAAGCCCAGCTCATCCACAAAACTAGGTTAAAAATGCCAGCCTGAAGGCTGGGGTGAAGCTCAGTGGATAACGTGTTTATCATGCACATGACCTGGCTCACTCACTAGCGATACAAAGGGAGAAGAGAGAAGTAAACCAGCCTCCTGGAGCTAGAAAAGGAGTAACAGATCATGCTTGAAATGCAAATGACCTACAGACTACAGAATCTCATAAAATGCCAACTAATACCAAGTGACTGCATCCAAAGAATTCTTCTACATTTGAGGCCTAAGTCCTAGGGTTCAGCACAATTCACAACATTGTCCACAGAAGGCAAAGGCAACACAGATCATCTCTAAGGCTGAATTAAAAGAGAAATCAAAAGCAAAAGCAAAATCAAAAGTGGCAGATCTGAGAGGCCTTGGGTCCAGTGGGAAGCTATGAGTGGGAAGCGGAATTCAATAGAACAGAACTAATGGCTGAACACTTAAACCAGTCCTTCTCCAGTACTCACACAAACCCCTGCCAGTGACTGGGGCCAGAGAGATGGCTCAGTGGCTACAAGCACTGGCTGTCAGAGGACCTGGGTTTTGTTCCCACCACCAGCATGATGGCTCATGACCATCTGTAACTCCAGTTTCAGAGGCCTTTGAAGGCACCAAACACACTGTGGCATACAGATATACATTCAGACAATACACATAAAAATAAATAAATCTAAACATGCACGTACACCCTCTTGCCAGTAACCACGGGCGGTTTTGTCTGTTTATGTTTTTCTCCAGATGGCTTCATTTTCACTCTGCAGGCCAAACTGGCCTCAAACTTGTGGCTGGGAGTTAATAACTATATTTAAATGTTTCTTATTAAGACTGGTAACATACAGGTAAGTATTCTACTTTTAGTTACAAAGACAGTAAGTGGAAGGTATGTCAGCTAAAAGCATTTTGGTGGCCCACTCCTGTGGTACCTGCAGTAGAGATCCTCAAGCAAAAGGATCAAGAGTCCAAGGCAGTCTTGAAGAAAGCCAGGGAGGGAAGGAAGAAGAGGGTCAAGCTACTTATTAGAAAAGAAAGTAAAAAGCACAGACTTCTCACTGGTCAAGAGAGTCATCTTTTCATATCTAACCATGGAGGTTTTTTTACCTTGGTTTGTTAAAATAAAATTATTGGTGAATGGCTAGTAACAGTTTTTAAAAAGCCTTATTTATTTTTGTTATATTTACTGGAATAATTTTGTCCTATATAGTGCATTAAGTTGCTGGTTTCTTAGAAGAACTTACCATCTTCCGCTACTTTTTGTTATGATGGAATGAACTGTCTTCTCTTGTCTATCTCAAGAACCCAGCCACTACTTGGTGGTACGCAATAGAAAATGAAGAGTAAATGGCTACAGATGATCTAGAAGTGCAACCTATGGTGCCCAAGTCAGCCCAGCAAGGGGGCTGGAAAGACCCCTTCCCCAGAGGGAAGGGACTGAAGTTCCTGTTTGTATTTCCTTAAATTCCCCACAGAGATTGTCCCCTGTGTCCCAAACCACAAAATCAATGCTTTGCAACCATGTGGTCTGAAGCAATTTTGCTTCATTTCCCTCTACAGACAATGAGCAAAGTTCCTTAAAACTTGAAGACTTGGTTTAGTTCCCTTTTACTCTTTTTAAAAGAAAGATATCTGTACAGCTGTATCAACTCTCAAATTTCTAGTCTGACTGCCATGATCTTTGACTCACAGTTGGTTACTACACACTTGTACTTGGTTTGTTTTGTTTTTGTTGTTCACTACACAGTGCAAATTAAAATAAAAATAGGCGTGAACGTAAAAAAAAATAGTTACACATCAAAGTGTACCATGTCCCATTCAAAGATCCCTTTTTCCAATTTAATAAGCCATACAAAAAATGCTGTGACATTCGTTACAGGTCTTCCCTCACCAACACAAGACATTGTCACCAGCTGCAGTGCCTTCTCGAGGTTCCAGTCTAAATCCCTGTCAGTTACTTGCACTCGAATGGACTTCCTTGTTTCCAACACCAAACCGTCTCAGATAATGAGACGGAGAGAAGGAACACAAGCCCCAACGTGGGGGTTAAAAAAGAAATTCAAGAAGCTAGGCGCAGTGGTGCACATCTTTAATCCCAGCACTCGTGAAGCAGAAGCAAGCAGATCTCTGTGACCCCAATGCCAGCCTGTCTACAGAGTGAGTTCCAGACAGCCAGAGACACACAGAGAAACCCTGTCTTGAAAAACCAAAAAAAAGAAATTCAAAAAGGTGTTTTCAGTCGCACTTAAAAAGCTGCTAACAGAAATCATAACTCTGACTCTTGAGGAGGACCCGGATTCAATCCCCAACAACCATGGAGCTGCACATAACTGTCTGTAACCCCAGTTCCAGGGACCCATAGCACCAGGCATTCATGTGCACATATATGTGCATGCAAGCAAAATATTCATATACATAAACATTTTTTTAAAAAATCTTCAAAAAACCCCGCAACTTCGAACTTGAAAATGGTATTTGCTCCATCAATAGGTTGTAGGTCACATCTAGTTTACTGTAGAAACTGCCTCTCTGAAAAGACATGCAAGGAACTGAATAGTGGTTGTCACTGAAGGAAGAGAAAGTAGGGCTGGGGAACTGTGGCATACCTTTCTGAACTTTATACATAATGAATTGCTTTGTGTTGCTGGGGATGGAATGCAGGGCCTCCCGTAGGCAAGGCCAGGGCTGTACCAAGAGTTACATCGCTGGTCCCACATCAACTACTTTTAAGAAGCTGTTAGCTAAAAGTCCTTTCAAATTGTGAGGCTGTGCTCAATTCTGTTTCACAGACAAGATCAGCACTGGAGGAAGTGGCGAGGGCTTTAATGGCACTTCACTACTGAACGTCACTGCAAACCTGCTCTTCCGCAAGTTTACCCACCCAGATGGCCTACAGTGGAGCTATTCTGTTGCATCACTCCCTGAGCATTCAAATGGAAAAAAAGCCTGATACTGTAATAATTAGGAACGGAAAATAAAGGTATGCTAATGAGCTATTAAATGTTAGAAAAATAATGAATGTAACAATCCAATCGCAGATACACCTGAGAAATGTGTACTACTGCCATTTTATTAAAATGTAAACCGCCACAATGTAAACAGGGAGAAAGGCGGCAGGTCGGTACCATCTGCAACATAACTTATGCAGCTTGTACCAGCAAATGTAATACGATCTGTTGCTGGACACGATTGCACAATCTCAATTACCCAGAAGATTCTACCAAACAGGAAATTCATGGTGTGACTTTAAGTAACACAGGACTCATACTTAGAGATTAACACATCCAGAAGCCTGGAATTTGTTCCAAAACAAAACAAACCAATTCTCCAGACTCTTTGGAAAGCAGGAATGCAGATGAATTACTAAAAGACAGAAAGAGCTCATCTGCTGACTCAGATGCTTACTTTCTGATCGGGGATTTCTAATCTGATACCAAGTCTAAAAGATACTGTAGGAATACTTGAAAGTTCCTAAGACATTTCTGGAGTGGAAATTTTATGGTATGGATTTAATTTTAAACCCATTCCCGAGCCTTGCAGGGTGGTGAAAGACTTTCTGCTCAGCGCCTGCAGAGGAGATAAGCCAAGACAGTGAGGTTCAGGACAGCCAGGGAGATACATAGTTTCAAACGAACAACAAAATACCAAAAATCACGGTGTGGCTTAAAATTGAAAAACATCGTTTCCTTTGCTATACATGTTCCAGGTTCTCACGAAAACTACTATGTACCTCGGTCCTTCAAAGGGGCTTTTAAAAAAAGGCAAGCACCCCCAGGACTTGTTTCAATCAAAAACCTCCGAGCCCTAGTCCTACTTTTCTGATCCTAAGAAAGCCCAACAGGTCAGAATCCCTCTGGCTCCGCACTGAAAAACTGTTTTGTCAAACAATACTGAAATGAGCAGTGGTATGTGACTAAGCGGCGAGCAGTAGCGTCCTTGCAGGCGCTGCCACCCTCCCTCCCCCGAAAAGGAAATAAAGCTTTCGACCGAATCGGAAACACACCACGCAAGCTGGCACCGCGCTCCCCGAGATAAAGTCGGTATTCAAAGCTCTTCGGGGTGCTGCTAATTCATGTGCGAATTCCAAAAGAACGGTTCGTAAACCAGGACTTTTCTATGGAGGATTGTAAAAGAAAAAAAAATAAGAAAAAAATATTCGGGAAAGGAGCGCTTTTTCTTGCAAGTTTCGTTCAGGTGACCGCAGTCCCCGGGTCAGGCTTTGCCCTACAGCTCCCTGCAGAAGCTCCGCCGGGCTCGTCTGCTCTCCGGGGCAGGGCTCCAGCGTCCCAAGTGGCCGCACCCGGGGCCAGGGTCCTTCGGCTGCACGGCTGCAGAGAGACCCCGAGAGGAACAATCTTCTCAGCCGAGAGACAGCGCTGGGTGGAGCACCATCGCGGGGCGCCCACCGCGGACCCGCTCCTGCACATGGCTCCCGATCTACCTGCGTGTGCAGGATGAGGGGTGCAGGACACGCACCGCTCCGACTGCCCCCTGCACCCCCACACACGCCCGGAGAATTCCTGCCGCTGGGCGCATCGCTGAGCTGTGGGGACAGGCCTGGCCCTCAGGCATGCATGGCCACCCAGCTTGCTCCACCGCGTCTCTCCACCCGAGGCCCGGCGACACTCACCAAACCGAGCCATAGGCTCCCGAGCCCACCGGGGACAGGTTCTGGTATCGCTCGGGCACCTCCCAGATGGTCTTGTTCAGCTCCTGCCGGTAGAACGTGGGCCTCTCCTGAGACATCTTCCAGCGGCGGCCGCGGGGCGAGGAGGTGGCCGAGCGGGGGGCTCCTGCCTGCAGCCGCACGCTCTCCTCTGAGCCTGCCGCTCGCCCGCCCGTCCTCCGCGCGGCTGGCCGGACCCTGCTGCCCCAGCCGCCCGCGCAGCTCCGGACGCTGCGATCCCCGGCGCGCGGCCCCTCTCAGGCGCGGCGGCTCCGACGAGCCTCGGGAAAGTGCAGGAGCCGGCACTGCGGCTCGAGGCTGCTCCCGCCGCGGTCCCCCTGCAGCCGCTGCCCGGGCCGACACCGCACAACACCCTCTCGCGCCAGAGCGCCCGCTCGGGCTCCTGTGGCCGAGATCCTCCAGGCAACGACCGGGAGCCTCTCGTGGAAGTCTCGCGAGAACAGATCCCGGAGACAGCCCTCGGCCAGCCGAGATCTTACCCAATATGGAACCTGCCCGTGGGGGGGGGGGTTCGCGAGAGGGAGGCAGCTCTCGCGAGAAGAGAAACCCAGTTGGGGCGCCGAGGCAGGAACTCGGGGACTGGGCTCCTCCAGGGCGCGGAGGAGGAGGAGGCCGCAGCGCATGCCACGCGCGCCTCTTTGTGGTCGGCTTGGCGAATGCCTGGCGCCATGGCGAAAAGCCACTGACTGTGACAGCGTCGGGGCGGGGAGGGAGCCAAAAGATCTTTGAACTGCAAGCCACCTGCTCATTGGAGCTCGCAATTTCCAAGAAACCCTAGCAAGAACAGACTGGCCCTGTCCAGAAAGCTGTTGCAGTCCTGTCTGCTCAAGGACACATGGCTTACTCCTGGGGGTGTTGACGAAATCTGCCCCTTAAGGAAATATTAACCCTGCCTCAAAGCCGAGGCTTTCCCTCCAGACGCTTCTAGTAGCTCTTAAATTTTCTCAAGCTGAAAAACTACTCTGGAAGTTCCAGAAGGAAATTCCAGGGACCCACAGGGAGTCGAATGGACAAGGTCAGGAAAGACATCAAGAATGTTCGCTGTCAGGCTGGAGGCCAGCATTTGCAAGGTCTTGGGTTCCATCCCCGCACTGGAAGGAAAAGAGAAATATATATATATATACATATACATATACATATATATATATGTAGTAGGTAAGTCATTCCATTTCAGGAAAGTCTCCTCTTACATACACACACAAACACATGTTCATGAATATAATATGTGTATGTATATACACAATGTTTATGTGTTTTATACACACATGCACACACACACACACATTATACAGCCTGTAATCCCAGCATTTGGAAGGATCAGCAGTTCGAGACCAGCCTCTGCAATAGAGGCCAGCCAGGGCTATTATGAGATCGTATGTCAAACACCCCAAAACCTGTTACTCGAGTTTGAGACTGACCCCTGCCCTTTAGAGTCAGCCAAAATGTAGAAATTTAAAGGAAGCTTTGGAGAATCTTAAGAATCTAAACTTAGAGAAATTTTTAGACTTATCTCACGCCTCTGGGAGTATTGGAAGCAGGGCGACAGTCTCGCTTTTAGGCAAGTCCATTGACCTTACTTGGGCCCTGGCTCCTGTGTCTACACGAGAAATCCTGCCCTACATTCCCACCTAGTGGAATCTTCTGTATAAGCTAGTAATAAATGTGAACGGGGCAAGTTCAACCCATCCCTACCCACATCCACCCCGCCATGACCAACGCATGCCTGTGTTTGTTACACGGAGACGGAGGAAAAGGACTTCCTATTCTCGTGGCTATTTCTAGATGGTTCCCATGGCCAGGGGTGTGGAGGGCAGACAGGTACCCTTCTCCTCGCCTCAGACGTCACCCGCACAGCCGGAACGCCGGCGGGTTCTGCAGCAACGGCTCGGGAACTGCCGGCCTCCGCGTCCGCAGCGCCGCCGCCCGCCAGGTTGGAGCCGAGTCTGACCCCAGCGTCAGCGCTCCCGCCGGCCACCGGGAACCAGGTGAGCCTCGGTCGGGAGCCACCGGGAGCACTGGCTGCAGCCCGGGAACGTGGGGGATGCTGTGCGTCCCAGGGCTGGGCTGTTTGGGTCACCTGCAACTCCGGAAGGTCCCCGGCACCCTTTGAATGATTTGCGCAACGAGTGGGTGAATGAATGAATGAATGAATGAATGGCTGTGGTCCCTGGAACTTCTCTCTCGTATCAAAAGGCCACGTGAAACAGTGACTAGAGACAGCGGGTTTTGCAGGCTGGGTCCTTCAAAAACTCTCCGTATCGTCAAAAGCTGAGAGAACCGGTCTGTGGGCTTCACCACACTTCCACCCGATCAGTGTCTCCATCAGGCCTCAGCCCAAGGCTCTTTATCCTTTCAAACCTCATTGCTTTCGTTCATTTCGTTCTTTCTGGCTAAACCCTGCGCTCCACCTCAGCGCCTCCCACCCCATCCCCACCCGCACCCCCACCCCCCACTCCCCGTCTCCGTCTGTCTTCCAGTCAAATCCCTATTTATAGATTATATATTGGGTCCGCCCATGAAGCCTTCTCCATTCAGCCCAGTGATGAGTCGCTCTCCAACACACCCCCTTGTATGACCCTAAAGGAAGGTGTCCGTGTTTTACATGACCTGTGATCAGCAGCTGGAGGGCTGTCACCTTCAATTATCTCCTGACACTAGACAACACTATTTGCTAACACCTTTGCAGTGCGTGTCCCCTGTACACTCTCCATCAAAACTGAGAAGGTCACAGGCAACGAGTAGGTTTTGGTTGGGAATTACACGTGCTATTTTTAAAACTTGGAAGTGAATTTTGCCTAATGGTTATAGGAAACAAATAAAAGATGACTGTATCAGGTGAAAGATATTCTTTTTTTAATATTTATTTATTTATTATGCATACAATATTCTGTCTGTGTGCATGTCTGCAGGCCAGAAGAGGGCATTAGACCTTTTTACAGATGGTTGTGAGCCACCATGTGGGAATTGAACTCAGGACCTTTGGAAGAACAGGCAATGCTCTTAACCACTGAGCCATCTCTCCAGCCCCCTGAAAGATATTCTTGCACCTTAACTTTCAGGGTTTCTTTTCTGTTGGGTCAAATTTTTATATATCAAGTTACTTTTTTGCATTTAAATATTTCAAATGGAGATTCTTTGAATCAGTCAGTGGCTGGGTGGCTGGATGGATAAGATGGATAAATGAATAAGGGCAGTAGATGTTTTGAAAGAGCTGGGTTAAAGCGCTTGTATTTTAATAGTATTCTAAATTTAGCACTTAGAGCCTGATTAAAGATAATTAAAGGCTAGGACTACGGCTCAGGGTAGAGCAGCCTAGCATGTGAGGCCCTCAGGTGCATTCCCAGTTCAGGAAGAAAAGAAAGGAATTAGAGCATGCCTGGCAGCCAGCGTATACCTGTAATCTCAGCATTTGATAGGCGGTGCAGGAGGACTGGGGGTTCAAGACCAGCTAGACTACATGAGATCCAGTCTCAAAAATTAAAATTAAAAATTAAAAAAGCCAAGACCGGGAAGATAACTAGCTTATTTTAGACTATAGCATCCCTATAGCCACTCCATATCAGAGCTGTGCTGCTGCCGCCTCTCTGGCTAAACAAGGTCTTCCTATGGCCTGGAACTCAGAGATCCGCCTGCCTCTGTCTCTCCAGTGCTGGGATTAAAGGCGTGTGCCACTAATCTGGGCTCACCCAACTCCTTGAAACACATTTTTGTGCTGCCCCAGAACTTGTGATTCAGGAAGTCTTGCTCGGTGCGGCCTACACGTCCGTAGGAGTTCTGCACATCCCAACATGTGCAGAAAGGGTTGGTGTGTGAGACGTTGCTGGGGTTTTTATGATGGAAGGGCTGAGAGATGGTTCCATCAGGAAAGTACTTGCTGAGAGAGCAGAAGGGCGGAGTTCAGACACCAGAGCCCGGGAGGGGAAGGAACAGGGAGCTTATGACCACCCTGTCTGGCTGAATCAGTGCACTATTGTTGAATAAAAGAACCTATTTCAAAAATAAGGTGGTTAAGAAGCTCTTGTAGAGGACCCGGGTTCAATTCCCAGAATTCATATGGTGTCTCACAACTATCTATAACTCCAATTCCTGGGGATCTGACACTCTCTTCTGTGCCAGAGGACACCAGGCACACACAGTGCATATATATATGTAAAATAAAGCCGGGCCGTGGTGGCTTATGCCTTTAATCCCAGCACTCGGGAGGCAGAGGCAGGTGAATCCCTGTAAGTTTGAGCTAGCCTGGTCTACAAAAGCTAGTTCTCTTACACTGCGAAACCCTGTCTTGAAAAATTAAAAAAAAAAAAGTAAAATAAAAATAGAATAAGGAAATCTTTACCAAAAAAAAAAAAAGATGGAGAGCATAGACTCCTGGCCTCCACACATACTACACATACTCACATACACTACACACATGCATGCATACACACAAACACACCACACACATACATCACATACATGCATGCACTCACACAAGCACGCCACACACATGCATACACACACACAAACATACCACATACACACATGCATGCACACAAACGCATATACAAAGTCATGGAGTTGGAGCCATTGCTGAGACTTCCAGAGAAACTCATAATAAGGAAGTCATGTGTTTCCTTTTGATGTTTCAGGGAGCCATATGATCAGACATCACAGGCAGCGTTCCACCTGTCTCTCTACTGGGGCTCCATGCTTTTGTTTGCTTGGTCAGTTGGTTTCTTTCTTTCCAACTTATTCTAAATGACTTACTAACCTGTCCCTAGATCAGTATGACGCAGAGGGTCTCTTAATGGTGCTTTTGCCTTGACCTTTCCTTCTCCAGCCCTGTTCAAAACAGCTTCTCCTACTGACAGAAAGTTTTATATCTGCACTGGTAGGATTTAAATTTAAAATTTTACTTTACGAAAGTTAGGTTTAAGTAGTAAATTTATTAGCCGGCGGCTCAGCATGCTGGACCACACAGCTCGAGGCAGCATCTCTGATTCAATGTCTCCTTAAGTATATCCCATAGGTACATGACTCCTCCTCCGACTCCAGATCCTAGGAGATCCAGGACAAGTCACACCTCCAGGACCCTCTTGAAATGACTTTTGTTTGGCATGTGGTCTTGCTTGTTTATTTTGAAATAAGCTCTCCTAGAACCAGGCTGACCTTAGACTTGCTACATAACAGAGGCTCTTCTTGAACCCTTGATCCTCCTGCCTCTGTGTGCCACCACACCCAGCTCCCTCTAGAAACAGTTAAGCTGCTTATTTTGTGTTTGTGCTCATGCACGCAGGCCACACTGCCGAGTGCAGGTCAAGCCAGGGTGGGAGTCGGTTCTCTCCTTCCACCACACAGGTCCAGGGATCCAGCTCAGGTGTCAGGCTTGGTGGCAGGTGCCTTCCCCAGCAGTCAGCTCACCGGCCCTCCTCTAGGATACCTTTACCCACCCCTCCCCCTCAGTGTAAAGCAGACATGACTCAGATCTTTTGAATCCCTTCCCTTATATCATCTCTGATTGTGTCCAGTCCTCTCCCTGAAACGGCTATTCCTCTTCCCCGACTTGAGTTGAGTCTCCTCAACTCACCTTCTCAGGGGCTATCAGTGTCGCCCTAGGTTACGAGGTTTAAGACTTGACATCTGTTTTACAGACAGGGCCTGAACTGTGGCTGTGACTGAATCATTGTGGTGTGCTGAGGAACTTCCTACACCTGTCAGAAGAGACGAGTCTGGTGGTTGTGAGGAAAACACCAGCGTCTTCCCAGTACAGAGCTACATAGTGAGAGCAGAGATAGCCCCCACACACACACCTGAGTGCACACATGTGCAGCCACACACACACCTGAGTGCACACATGCTACCACACATAGTAAGCAAGCAGTAAACACTGAAGTTGCCTAAATTCCTGAGCTGTGTTCTCATTTGGGGTTTTGTGTTCAATTGCTCTGATAGGCTCTTGGTATGTGGCCCAGGATGATCTCAGCCTCGTGGCCTTCTGCCCCTGTGTCTACAGTGCTGGGATTACAGGCCAGGCTACCACACCTGACACCTTGTCCATTTTGAACATGAGAATAACACGTCCTTTGAGAGTAAAATTATACAACATGGAGGAAGGGTCTTATCAAACTGCAGTGCAAATGTAACATCATTATGTATGAATTACAGTCCCATCAAAGTATGTTGAAAGGCAGGCACAGTTAGACATGCCCCTGGTCCCAGTGCTCGGACTGAATTAGGGCATTCGCTGAAGACTCATCATTCAAAACCAGACTGAGCAACAAAGAAAGTTTCTAGTTTAAAAAACAAAACAAACAGACACAGGGATAGTAGGCCGTGTGTATGTAATCCCATAACTTGGGACATGGAAGCTGGAGGATCGTGAATTCAAGGTTATCCTTGGCTACATTGTGAGTTTGAGGCCAACCTGGACTACAAGAGACCTTCTCTCCAAAAAAAGCAAGGGTACTGGAGAGATGGCTCAGCCAATAAATGCAGACACAGCTTTTGCAGAGGACCTGAGCATGGATCCCAGTAACACGTTGGAAAGCTCATAAGCACCAACTCCTGCTCCCGTTTCAGGGCTTGTAGAGCACGTGTACTCACACGTGAACACACACACAAATAGTAAAAGTATCTTTTTTTTCTTTCCTCGCCCCTTCCCCCTTCAATCCTCCCCCAAGGTCCCCATGCTCCCAATTTACTCAGGAAATCTTGTCTTTTTCTACTTCCCTTGTAGATTAGATCTATGTAAGTCTCTCTTAGTGTCCTCATTGTTGTCTAAGTTCTCTGGGATTGTGGTTTTATAGGCTGGCTTTCTTTGTTTTATGTTTAAAAACCACCTATGAGTAAATACATGTGATAATTGTCTTTCTGTGTCTGGGTTACCTCACTCAAAATAATGTTTTCTAGCTTCATCCATTTTCCTGCAAAATTCAAGCTGTCCTTATTTTTTTCTGCTATGTAATACTCCATTGTGTAAATGTACTACATTTTCCTTATCCATTCTTCGGTCGAGGGACATTTAAGTTGTTTCCAGGTTCTGGCTATGACAAACAAAGCTGCTATGAACATAGTTGAGCACATGTCCTTGTGGCACGATTGAGCATCCTTTGAATATATACCTAAAAGTGGTATTACTGGGTCTTGAGGAAGGTTGTTTCCTAATTTTCTGAGAAATTGCCACACTGACATCCAAAGGGGTTGTACCAGCTTGCACTCCCACCAGCAATGCAGAAGTGTTCCCTTTTCCCCACAACCTCTCCAGCATAAATTGTCATCAGTGTTTTTGATGTTGGCCATTCTTACAGGTGTTAGATGGAATCTCAGAGTTGTTTTGATTTGCACTTATCTGATGACTAAGGATGTTGAACATTTCCTTAAGTGTCTTTCAGCCATTTTAGATTCCTCTGTTGGGAGTTCTCTATTGAGGTCTGTACTCTATTTTTTTTTTTAATTGGAATATGTGATCTTTTGGTGTCCAATTTTTTTTTTA
>NW_026067892.1:2114784-2115950 GCF_014885135.2 Alexandromys fortis | reverse complement strand
ACAGGGTTTCTCTGTGGTTTTGGAGCCTGTCCTGGAACTAGCTCTTGTAGACCAGGCTGGTCTCGAACTCACAGAGATCCGCCTGCCTCTGCCTCCCAAGTGCTGGGATTAAAGGCGTGCGCAACCACCACCCGGCTGGTGTCCAATTTCTTGAGTTCTTTGTATATTTTGGAGATCAGACTACTGTCTGATGTGGGGTTAGTGAAGATCTTTTCCCGTTCTGTCGTTTTGTCTTGTTGACCGTGTCCTTTGCTTTACAGAAGCTTTTCAGTTTCAGGAGGTCCCATTTATTAATTGTTTCTCTCAGTGTCTGTGCTGCTGGGGTTCTATTTAGGAAGTGGGTCCCTGTGCTAATGCGTTCAAGTGTACTTCCCACTTTCTCTTCTATAAGGTTCAGTGTGGCTGGCTTTATGTTAAGGTCTTTGATCCATTTGGACTTGATAAAAGTATCTTTTTAAAAAAAATCAAGAAAAATGCTTATGATTTAAATTTCTAAAAATGTACTTATCTTTTGAGATAGGGTCTCCCTATGTAGTCCTGGCTGGTTTAGAAATTGCTATATAGATCAGGCTGTCCTCAAACTCATAGAAATCCTTCTGTCTCTGCATGCCAGGTGCTGGGATTAATAAGCACCTAACCCTAAATATTTTGTGTTACGTTGATTTATCTGGTGGTAGGAGTGGCATGTGTTACCGCAGGTTGTATGTGAAGTCAGAGGACAGTTTACAGGGACAGGTATTCTCCTGTCATGTGGACCTCAGGATCGCACACAGGTCATCAGATCGTCGGGCTTGCCAGCAACACCTTTTGCCACTGAGCTGTCTGGTCTCATGGGCCCTAACACCCGTTTTCATCTCACATCTTTCCAGCTCACCCAGGAAGAATGCAGACAGAGAGGAGCATCCAGAATCTGGACAGCAGATACAGGCAAATCCCCTTTGCATATGATGTCAAGCGAAACGTGTACAACGAGGAGAATTTCCAACAGGAGCACAGGAGGAGGGCTCCCTCTTCCGGGAACATGGACATCAACATCACCACCTTCAAACACCACGTCCAGTGCCGGTGCGTGTACTCTGCCTCTCAGGGGCCGCCAAGCCAGGCAGGAGCCAACTCTAACCGGACTCTTCTACCTCTCTCTCTCTCTCTCTCTCTCTCTCTCTCTC
>NW_026067892.1:2111060-2114542 GCF_014885135.2 Alexandromys fortis | reverse complement strand
CCTCCCTCCCTCCTCTGGATCCCTCTAGTCAGAACTGTGCTGTTCATTGTGTGATGTTTTCTGTTGTTGTTGTTGGCTGTGTGTGTGTGTGTGTCTGTGTGTGGGCGTTTCTGTGTCTGTCGGGTATCTGTGTGTGTGTGTGACTGTGTGTGTGTGTGTGTGCCTGTATATGTCTTGCAGGGTCCTCTGATTATAAACCTCTTTGGCACTGTCTTTGAGCCTGTTTTCTAGTATTCTACTATAACCAAAGGTGCAAGGTTGAGAAACTTATAAATAAAGGTTTGTTTGGCTCATGGTTCCGATAGCCAGTGGATCCAAACAGTCCTGGTGAGGACACCCTGCTGTGTCACAATGTAGCTGAGAAGTGGAATGGGAAGCTGCCAAGTGGTCAGGGCATGGAGCAGCCTCACTTTATAAAACCTGCTCTCCAGGTGCTAATTCAGCCCCACAAGAGCTAGATCCAGACATGGGTGAGCAGCTCCCATAGCCAAGGTCTCACTATGTGTTACTTCCAAACATTGCCTCCTTTGGACCCAAGCTCTCAGCACTTGAATCTTTGTGCAAGACTACACAGTCCAGACTCTGTAGCCATAAAGACCTCCTGCAGTATCTCGGGATGATGTCTAATAAACACATTGTTCCATCAGGGCAGGCAAAATGGCTCAGTGGGTAAAAGGTGCTTGTTGTAAAGCCTGAGGACTTGAGTTCTAATCCCGGGACCACATGGTGGAAGGAGAGAAATGACTCTCTACAAAGCTGTCCCCCATTCCACTCCACATAAACAGATGTGATAAAACAACCACCACCAGCAGTCTTCCAGAAAGACAGCTCTGACGGACTAAGCAATAGTAACAGAGAGGACACACCGCCTCCAACTCCCCCTGACTAGCTAGGGATTCTGAACCTGTTCCTGTGCCATGAACCTCTTAGCAAACTGACAAAGTGAAAGGACGCTTTTCACAATATTTTCTTTCATTAATTTTGCTTTGTTTTGTTTTGTTTTTCTTTTTCAAGACAGGGCCTCATACTCTCTATGTAGTCCAGCCTAGCCTGAAGTCCTGAGCCTCCTGCTTCCACGTCCCCAGTGCTAGGGCTGTAGGCACGCACCCCCAGCTCTATAGGGGCGCACCGCCACCCCCAGCTCTATAGGCGCGCACCGCCACCCCCAGCTCTATAGGCGCTCACCGCCACCCCCGGCTCTATAGGCGCGCACCGCCACTCTCAGCTCTTTTGCTTTTTATCCCCAGTACTGGGCCTTGAACCCACAGTTTGACATATGCTAGGCAAGCACTCTGTCATAGATTTGTGCCATTGTGTGTGTGTTTATTATAGTAAAAAATATATAGTATGCCCTGGGTGTCCTGAAACTCGCTCTGTAAACCAGGCTGGCCTCGAACTCACAGAGATCCTCCTGCCTCTGCCTCCTAAGTGCTGGGATTAAAGGTGTGCGCCACCACTGCCCGGCTGTTTTGACCATTTTTAAGTGTGGGATTTCGTGGCATAATTGTTATTGTGCAACTACCACCACAGTCGATTTGTGAAACTTTTTCATCATCTCAGACAGACACCCTGTACTCATTAAGCAATGATTCCCTGCCTCTCACCCCACCCCTGCTGCTGTCCCTGCGAGTCTGCCTCTTCCAGATGGAGCTACGAACCCGCCCCTTGTGATTCAAGCAGAGCCACAGCATTTGTCTTTCTGCACCTCTCTTTTTTATTTAATATCATACTCTCAAGACCCACCCACATTATAGCAATGGCCAGCACGCTTCCTTTTTTCTATGGCAGAGTAATAATCCATTGTGTTTTGTAAACACTTTGTCTATCCATCCATTTGTTAATAGATACTTGGGTTATTTCCATCTTTTGGCCTCTGAGAATAACGTTGCTGTGAATGTTGGCACAGATCCGTTTCAATCACCGTTTTTAATCCTCTCAGGACCCTGCCTGGGGTAGAATTCCCAGGTCACATGACAGTTCTCTGTGCGGTTGTGTGTGTACACATGTCCATGTGGATGTGCACATATGTGTGTGCACAAACACACAGAGGCCAGAGACTGATGTCAAGCATCCCTCTCTATCACTTCCCACCTTTAGTTTCGAGGCAGGGTCCCTCGCTGAACAGGGAGCTCTTGGATTAAGCTAGGCTGGCTGAGCAGTGAGCTGCGGGGACCCTTGGTCTCCACTGCCCCAGCTGCAGATTTCAAGCTACGTTGCCCACCTGCTTCTTTCATCTTCACGTGCTGAGGATCTGAATGCCATCCTCATACTTGCACAGCAGGTCCTTTGCCAGCCGAGCTGGTTCTCTGCCCTTTTTGTTTCTTTGATATGGGGGTCTCACTATTAGTCCTGGCTGGCCTGAGACTCACCATCCTCCTGCCTCAGCCTCCTGAATGCTAAGATCACAGGCATACTTTACATCGCTTGCTAACTGTTGAGGAGCTGGCATATTAGTTTCTACAATGCAGGCACTATTCTACATTCCTGCTGGAGATGTACAAGGATTCTAATTTTATGCACTTTCTTTCCATCTTTTGCATTATCCCCATCTTAGCATATATGAAGTGGTGTCTCTCTGTGCTGGTTGCTTTTTTTTTTTTATCTTGTTCCATGTCTTTCTCATGAAGATATGAGAAAGTTTTCCCTGTGTTTATTGGTCATTCTTGTATCTTCAGAGACAAAAAAAAAAAACAAAACCCTGTCAGAAGAAGAGGAGGAGGAGAAAGGAAGGAAGGGAGGGAGGGAGGGAGGGATGAAAAGAAAGAAAGAAAAGAGAGAGAGAGAAAGAGAGAAAAAAGAGAAAAAAGTCTTTATGCTAGGCAGTGGTGGCACACACCTTTAATCCCAGCACCAGCACTTGGGAGACAGAGGCAGGAATATCTCTGAGTTTGAGGCTAGCCTGGTCTACGGAGTGAGTTCCAGGACAGCCAGCACTACACATAGAAATCCTGTCTCAAAAAACAAACAAGCAAAAAAAATTATTTTTAATTATGTGTTGTTGTTTGTGTTTGTATGTGGGAATGTACACATGACTGCAGGCCTGGAACTACAATTATGGACAGCTGTGAGCCACCATGACAGCTGGGAACCAAACCCTGGACCTCAGGAAGAGCAGCCAGTGCTCTTAGGCACTGAGCCCCCTCTCCAGCCCTGAAAAGATTTTACTTTGATAAAAAGTCAATCTATGTTTTAGCCTAAGAATTTTATACTTTAGCTCCTTTTTTTCTCTCAGCTAGAGGTTGAACATGGGGCTTCCCACTCACGAGGCAAGGGCTCCACCGCTGAGCTGTATCCAACTCTCTTCTTACTTTTTATTTTGAAACAAGGTCTTAAGTTTCCCAGATTGGTCTTGAACTCACTCGATAGCCTAGGCTGGCTTTGAACTTAGAATCTTCCTGCCCCTGCATCCCAAGTAGCTGAGATTAACAGGCCTGAGCCACTACGCCTGTTGGTGTTCACTTTTAAGTCTTTGATCTATTTTT
>NW_026067892.1:2100209-2110664 GCF_014885135.2 Alexandromys fortis | reverse complement strand
CTTGCTATGTTTATGGGAGACTTTTAACTACGGTTTCCATTTTATTTCTTTTTTCTGGTATGTTTTAATTTTTTTTTTTTTTTTTTTTTTTTTTTTGGTTTTTCGAGACAGGGTTTCTCTGTGGCTTTGGAGCCTGTCCTGGCACTAGCTCTGTAGACTAGGCTGGTCTCGAATTTATTTGTTTTTTCAAGACAGGATTTCTCCGCATAACAGTCTCGGCTATTTTGGAATTTTCACTGTAGACCAGTCTGGCCTCAAACTCACAAAGATCCTCTTGCTTCTGCCTCCCAAGTGCTGGGATTAAAGGCTTGTGACATTTTTTTTCTGTTTTTGTTTGTTTGTTTTTCATTCTTAATTATGTGTGTATGTACGTGGGCCTGCAGAGGGGAGAGGTATCAAATCTCCTGGAACCAGAGTTACATATGGCCATGAACCACTGATGTGGATTCTGGGAGCTGAGCTCAGGTCCTCTGCAAGAGTAGCACAGACTCCTAACTGATTAAGTCATCTCTCTGTCTAATAACTTATTAACATATAAAGTAGATAAAATTATAAGGTAAAACAGTTGTATTAAAATCTAGTGAGCCAGACGGCGGTGGCGCACACCTTTAATCCCTGCCTTTAGTCCATATATGTGTGTGTATGTGTGTGTTTGTGTGCATGTGCCTAGTAACTACATAGTGAAAACCATAGTTTCAAGGAAGTAAGGAATGTAAATAAGATGTGAAGATATTTATCACAAGAAAAGGGTACCTATGGCAACAGTAATGCTCTGGTTACCGCAGTCAGTTCTGGGCTTCTGCTTCAGTTTAGAATCAATATTCCTAATTGAAGGAGCCTGTCACCCCAGGGAGCGTGAGGTGAAAGGATTAGGTCTGAGGTCACCTAAATTACATATACAATGCCTACAATAGCTACAGAGCAAGCAGTCTCAAAACAAACACACAAAACATAATGGAAGGAAATATGAAATTTAGTCCTGAAGTTAGTGGAAATAATGACTCTTTTAGCCCCAAATTCACATTCACCTCCAATTCTGCCTGAGACCCCCAGGGTCTACTAACCGAGGTTGAGAATCCTGTCTGAGCTGCTTCATGACAGAGGGTAACTCTCGCAGCTCCAGTTGCCCTCCCCACATCCGGCCTTATCTGCCCCTAATCCCCTGCTCTCCTATCACAATCTGGGCTGCAGTTGCTGGTAGCAAAGTCCGCAGCACCTCTGCTTCTGATGCTCCACTCCCTCTATTCATATCCTGCCTTGTGCAAGCTGCAGTTGGATGTCCTCTCTCTGCTTCCGTGTCACAACCCCAACTTCCTCCACCTCGGGCAGCAGAAGGGAACTTGTGTCAACGGGGACATTTCTCACCAGGGCAGGTGGAAGGCCCCGGGTTCAACCCCCAGAATCCCAGCAAGCAAAGAGACAAAACGATTGCTTTTTATAACTTTACCCTTGTAAACAATTATTACTAAGGCTATCAACTTATCTGGCCTCTGCTTGCTCCACCATTCCACCTAGACTGAGTCAGCTTCCTGTGGGCCTTTTTATTTTACTTTATTTTATTTTTAATTTAAGGTCTGGGTGTGGTAGTACATGCCTTTAAGCCTAGCACTCAGCAGGCAAAGAGGCCAACCTGTTCTACACAGATTTCCAGACCAACCAGGACTACATCATGAGACACTGTCTCCAAAAAGAGTTGCATGCTCTGTGTGTGTGTATTTTATTTATATGTATGTATCTGTATACATGGATGCCATGTGTGTGCAGGTGTCCATGAGGGTCAGGAGAGCGCGTTAGATCCCCTGGCGTTGGAGCTACAGGCAATTGTGGGCCACCTGACAAGGATCTGGGGTTTTTTTTCTTTTCTTTTTTTTTTTTTTTTTTTTTTTTTTTTTCTTTTTTTTTTTTTTTTTTTTTTTTTTTTTTTTTTTTTTTTGTTTTTCGAGACTGGGTTTCTCTGTGGTTTTGGAGCCTGTCCTGGAACTAGCTCCTGACAAGGATCTGAACTCTGGTCCTCTGCAAGAGTTCTTAACCTCTTAACTTTTGAGCCGTATTTCCAGCCTCTCCCGTGGGCTTTTATAGATGTTCTGAGTCTCAGCTTCTATTTTTAAAATCTTTTCTTTTATTGCTCACATTTTTCTTTCTCTTCTCTTCATATTCCCACTTCTAAAACACAGTTCTGGCCTCTTCTGAATTTTAACCAGAAATCTAGGCCAGCAGGGCACTGAAAGCATGGCTCTGATCTCAGGATGCCCAGCTGTGTGACTGTTGGTAACTTATCTAGCCCCCCCTTCCCGTGCCGCCTCTCCTCTGTATAGTGGGGCTGATGATGGCACCTGCTTCGGCTCTATAAGGAGGATTTAAAGGATATAGTGGTGGTGGTGTTTGGCTTTTTTTTTTTATGTCTAAAAAATAGTAAATACTATGTAAGTGGTTTTGGTTTTCTGGTCTTGAGGAACATTTTTAGTAAACAAAATCTATCAAGTCCATCTCTTCCTTTCTGCAGAAACACATCTTATCTCTTCCCTCATTTTCTTTCTCTTGATTAGCAACTACCTCTGCCCCTTTCACGTCAAAATGCGCTGTGCTGTCTTACCAGCTCCTGCACTCCTCGCTCTTTCGCTTGGTCGCAGACAGCTCAGGCCTCCCTCGAATTTACTATGTAGCCAAGGACGACCTTGAACCACTGATCTTCTGATTCTCTACTTCCCAAGTGCTAGGGCTTTGTTGTTTTCTGCCGCGCACGCCAGACTGGCTGACTGTTCAGCTTCTGAGGATCCTGTCTCCACTCCGCATCTCCCTGCAGGGTCATTGAGATTACAAGCTCTTAAACTACAGGTCTGGTTTTCACCCTGGCCCTGGGAACTCAGATTCAGGTCTTCATACTGTGCCACGCCCCGAGCTCACATTTCTCACTTAATCAGACTTTCTCTCTAAATGCCTTCCATCTCCCCCATCAGCTCCTTTTGTTCTTTGAGCCATCTCCCTTCTTGGCTCTGTGTCTCTCAGACCATCTTGATTCCATGCCCACTTCAGTTTTCCCCGATGCCGACTCTACAGGGTTAGTGGTCTTCAGCCAGATGCACGTGTCTGAGAGGGAACACTGCGCCAGGTGGTGGCATAGGTTGTCTCAGCACCATGTTCTGGGTTTCCATGCACACCAAGATCACTCTGTCTGATTATGATTGTACACCTACCTCGAACCCAGCGACCCACATGGAAATAGCAGCTCAACCTTCCTCCAGAACCTGGAGCAGGTCGGAGGAGCATCTGTCAGCAGGGGGTTCTGAGTCTGTAGAGAGTAGAACACTGAGCTCGGTGTCAGGAGACGTGGCTTTCTGCCCCCAACTCTGCTCATGTTTGTGACACTGACTTTGGGGAAACCATTCCTACTTATCTGGCCTCATCTACTTTAAAGATGTTTATGGTCATGCAAGACAAAATACATGGGATCAGGGCTGGGCAGACGATGGCTCAGCAGTTAAGAGCATTTGTTACTCTTGCAGAGGACCCAAGTTCAATTGCCATCAACCACTTGGTGGTTCCTAACCATCCGCAATTCCAGTTTCAGGGGATCTAGCGCCCTCTTTTGACCTCCTTGAACACTGCATGCACATGGTACACAGACATACAGGCAAAACACTCATATACATAAAATAAATCTAAAAATGTTTAAACACGTGAAATTGCCTCTTTTCTGAGTGCACACTTTAGTGTTCCACATGGTAAACTTATATTTGTTGTCATAGTTAAATCTTTTATCTAGTCCAACATGTACATGAGGAAAACCATCTAGTCTACCGCCAGTCCATGCCAAAGTGTAAATGGCAAAAGGCAGTTTAAAGTCAAACTGGTTTTACTCCCCAATAGTTTGTTACCTTCCTCTACAGAGGTGGTTTTAAACCTGTGGGCTGTAATACCTTTGGGGGTCAAATGACCCTTTCACAGGGGTTACCTAAGACCATCGAAAAACACAGATATCTACAATACAAATAACAATTGCAAAATTACAATTATGAAGTAACAATGAAAATAATTTTAGGGTTGGGCGGTCACCACAGCATGAGGAGCTGTATTAAAGGGTCGCAGCATTAGAAAGCTTGAGAACCACTGCTCTAGATGACCTCAAGCTGCGGTAGGGTTACTCGGTCTCCGCAACACTGACATTTTACTTTTGTTTCGAGTTAGGGTGTCATTATGCTGTCCAGGCTGGTTCCTGGGCTCCGGTGACCCTCCTGCCTCAGCCTCCACAGCAGCTGGGACTGCAGCTACGTGCCACTGGACTCAGCTTTTCACGCTAACATTCTGGAGTATGAATTTGTTTCTGTTTTGGTGATAGTGGTGGTGCTGTGTTTTTTTATTGGTTGGTTGGTTGGTTGGTTGGTTGGTTGGTTGGTTGGTGTTTTGAGACAGGCTCTTACTGTGTGGCTCTGCCTGGTACTCCCTTTGTAGACCAGTCTGGCTTTGAACTCACAGAGATCTCCCAGCCTCTGTCTGCAGAGTGCTAGAATTAAAGTGTGCCATCATGCCTGACAATGCTCCTTCTTTCCTTCCTTCCTTCCTTCCTTCCTTCCTTCCTTCCTTCCTTCCTTCCTTCCTTCCTCCCAACAGGTTATGTCATCCAGGTTAGTGTCAAAGTCACCGTGAACCCAAAGATGATCTTGAACTTAGTCTTCTGCCTCCACCTCATGATTATTGAGATTACAGGCATCTAACACACATACCACAGCTGGTCTGTGTGGTGCTGGAGACAGCTCAGGGCTCCACGCATGCTAGGCAAGCTCTCTGCCAGCTGAGCCGCATCCCCAGTCCCCCACTCCCCGATTTCTTTCTGGTAGAGAAATGTCCTGCCGTTTGTAGACTATTTATCTGTATTCCTGGCTCCTACGACTGGATGCCAGTCCTAAGGATCTCCAGACACAGTTCACATGCCTCCTGGGGAGCAGAACTGCTCCTGTTGAGACCCACAGATAATATAGCCTTTAAAATACACAGGCTTTTCTTTAAAGGGCTAACTCTTCAAGTACAAAACTCCATTTCCGTAACTGTCTAGATGTCCCAGGCAAATCCTGACAGTTAATGTTTGGTTAGATTTTCCTGTGAGAGAATAATATGATGGTGTTAACCACAGAAGGATGGCTTCAAGAGTGAAGGCACCTGCTACCAAGTAGAGCGCTTGCCTAGCCTGCCATGTACAACCTCCCAGAGTTCAATGCTAGGGACTCACGTGGTAGAAGGAGAGAACTGACTCCTAAAAGTTGTCCTCTGATCTCCACATACATATACCCACATCCATCCATCCATCCATCCATTCATACATACATACACGCATACTTAACATGCTTACTTACATACATACATACATACATACATACATGTAAATGAACATGAAAACTGCCAAGTGGTGGTGGCGCACACCTTTAATTTCAGCACTCGGGAGACAGAGGCAGGTGGATCTCTGAGTTTGAGGTCAGTCTGGTCTACAGAGCTTGTTCCAGGACAGCCAGGGTTACACAGAGAAACCCTGTCTTGAAAAACCAACAACATCAAAAACAACAACAAAAACATGAAAACTAAAGCGTTAACTATCTCTACCACCCATCAATTTCATAACAACAACAAAATGGTTTGTTTTGTCTTTTTAATGTATATGGGTGTTTGGCCTGCATGTATGTGGGTGCACCGTGTGTGTGCAGTGCCAACAGAGGCCAGAAGAGGGATTAGATCCCCTAAGACTGGAGTTACAGATGATTATGGACAATGACGTGGGTGCTGGGAACTTAACCCAGGTCCTCTGGAAAAGCAACAAGTGTCCTTGACCACTGAGCCATCTCTCCAGCCCCCCAAACACTGTTATTATGAAGAGACAGTGATACAAGTTCCTTCTCCACTAGAAGTCTTTAATCCCAGCACTCAGGAGGCAGAGGCAGAACTCTCTGTGAGTTCGAGGCCAGTCTGGTCTACAGTGAGTTCCAGGGCAGCCAAAGCTACACAGAGAAACCCTGTCTCAAAAAACAACCCCCCCCCCCGAAAAAAGGGGAAAAAACAAAGAAGAAATAGGTAAGTTTGAAGTTTGACTCTCTCTAAACAGTCAATAAAAACACAAAACTGGCTCTATACTGGACATGTGAATCTCAGTTCTTACAACCTTGCAGGTTCTTGCTGGTAGTTTTGTCCTCTGGGGGTATTTCTCAATATCTTGGTTCTCTAAGCCAGGGGAGGAGAGACTACTGACATCTAGTGACAGAAGCCAGGGATGCTAAACATCCTGAAACACATAGGACAATCAGTCTCACAACAAAGAATATTTTGGTCCAATATGTTAAAATGTCAGCCGTGCGGATGAGAAACTGCACTATAAGGGAATGAGGGTTGCATCCTGTGTCTTTACTTGGCCAGGGGATTCTCTCCGGAGAACCTAATTGAGTCTCTGTTCTTCTTTCCCCAGCTGCTCATGGCACAAGTTCCTACGATGCATGCTGACGGTCTTTCCCTTCCTAGAGTGGATGTGTTTGTATCGATTCAAGGACTGGCTTCTTGGAGACTTACTCGCTGGTTTCAGTGTTGGTCTTATTCAAGTTCCCCAAGGTAAGGGCACTCCAAAGCCGCCCTACCAAAGCTGATCTCCTAGACCTCAACGGAGTGGCGTTCTCACTGTCGTCAGTTCTCCCTGTAATCCCCAGGTCTCTACCCCTCCAGGTGCTTCCAGAAGATGTGATTGAATTGAGACCCATGAACACTTCCCACAGAATTCGCAGTTCCCACTCCTGGTCATTTTCTGCCTGGGGGGGGTTCCCACTCGTGATGACAGCAGATCTCAGCAGGTGTTAATTTTCCTTAGGAAAAGATGGGCCTAGGGAACAGGGCACCTGTCTCTCTAGCAGGGGACACACCACAGCTGCTAGATGAGAGACCCCAAGGTCTCACCGGGCTGTAGAAAGCTCCTTTCCACCCAGGAGCAGTAGAGCACACCTGCAGCCCCAGCACCAAAAGGTGGGGATACTCCTACTTGAGAATTTATCGAGAAACAAACAAAATCTCGACTCCAAATAGGAATCAGTAACTCTTTTATCTGTTTATTTTTGTGACAGTTTCATGATGGAGACTGGCCTCTGTCTCACAGAGATCTGCCTGCTTCTGTCTCCTTAGTGCTGGAGTTAAAGGGCTGCGCTACCAGGCACAACTATTTTTCTTACTTTCTTTTTTTTTTTTTTATGTGTAGCCCAGGCTGGCCTCGAACTCGTGATCCTCCTGCCTCTGCCTCCTTCAGCAAATCCTACTGGCATGCGCCACTACAACAAGGTTTTTTTTTTTTTTACTTTCTTAACATTTATTTATTTATTGTGTGTATGTAGAGGTCAGGGAATGGCTTAAGGGCGGTCTGTTCTCACCTTCCACCATGACATGGGTCCCAGAAATCAAATTCAGGTCTTTTATGCCCTGAGCCATCACACACACACCCTTTTTTTTAACCTTTTTTTTTTAGCAGAGAGAGAGAAAGAGAGAGAGAGAGAGAGAGAGAGAGAGACAGAGAGAGAGAGAATACGTTGAATTTATTAAGGGTTCCACAACTGTTTTTTGTTAGCTATGTGTTTAAAGAAATTTCCATTTTCTCTTTTTTTCATTGTGTATTTTGTATATATCAGACCTTTGATTTAAGTATATAGTATGCATTGAACATGACCACACATCTCCTCATCCTCCTCTCTTTTTGCCTCTTACTCCCCTGTTCTCCTAGACGGTTTTACTGTACTTACATGTTATATGTACAGTCGTGATTTCTTGTGTCTATATAAGACCTAGGAACCACATGTGATGTTTCTGAGACACAAATAGTTCACTTCCTCTGATGGCCTCCATTTTCCTGCAGATGACACAACTTCACTCTCGATGGTTGGGGACTCCCCTGTTAACTACTCCACAGTTTCTTTATCTGTTCCTCTGTTGCTGGACACTGGGCTCCTGGAGCCAGCCACTGTCTTAACAGTCCCTGAAGTGTCGTTTCTAGAACCCCCAAAAGTGAGTGACAAACCAAGTCTGAGGAGTCCCTGTGTTCAGAGAAGCCCCCAACCAGGGCATCCCCAGGCTCCCTGCAGATGGAGCATGCTAACAGGGCTCATTATTATTATTATTATTATTTTGGTTTTTCAAAACAGGGTTTCTCTGTAGCTTTGGTGCCCATCCCGGAACTAGCTCTTGTAGACCAGGCTGGCCTCGAACTCCCAGAGATCCGCCTGCCTCTGCCTCCCGAGTGCTGGGATTAAAGGTGTGAAGGCGTGCGCCACCACCGCCCAGCAACAGGGCTCATTTTTTACCATGCCAATACTTCTGGTAGCACTGATGTTCTACTGTTATTCCATCTCCGAAGACCAGATGTGATGATCACTGTGAAGAGGCTGGGTTTCCTTACCATTGGCTCCCACTAGTCATAGTTCCCACGTGATCATGCTGGAGGTTGACTTAGGGCCCTGTGCACACTAGGGTGCTCAATGACTACGCCTAGCCCGGGCCCCCCAAGTCTTTACTGACCGTATCCACCTAGCAAAGTTTGCCAATATATGCTCAGTAAATATGCCTCAGAAGTTTTCATGAAACATACGTAAAATCTTGAAGAATTTGTTTGTCTGCGGACCAGGAGATATATACAAGAATACACCCCTAGTTTAGGCCCATCCTGGGACCAGAGGCAGAGTATTATGAAATCCTGAAGACAAGAGCAGGAAAATGGCCTTTTGGTTCTAGTTTCTCATGAAGTTTGACTGTCCTTCGTGTCCTCATAATGAATTTACTAGTTAGTATAAGCTAATTTAAGCATAGCTTCTACTTTTTGCAATGCATAGAGGTTGATTAAGAAAGAAATTGGGGCTGGGCGGTGGTAGTACACATCTTCAATCCCAGCACTTGACAGGCAGAGACAGGTAGATCTCTGAGTTCAAGGCCAGCTTGGTTACAGAGCAAGTTCCAGAACAGAAAAACCCTGTCTCCAAATATCCCCCCTCCAAAAAAAGGATAAAATTGGTGACACACGTAGCAGAACTGATGACATGGAGGCATCAGTTCTGAATGCTCAGCTTTTGCTGAGCTCTTGTTTCATCTCTTTCTCTTTATCCACATTTTGCCATGGGGCTTTTACCTTCCTTCCTTCCTTTCTTTTTTATTTTATTTTATTGGTGTGAAGGTGTCAAATTTCCTGGAACTGAGTTACAGACAGTTGTGAGCTGCCATGTGGGCGCTGGGAATGTTTGAACCCGGGTCTTCTGGAAAGGCAGCCAGTGCTCTTAACTACTGAGCCATCTTGCCAGCCCCCTTTTCCCTTTTCTTTTCTTCCATCCGCCCTTCGTTTCCTCCCTCCCTTTCTTTCTTTCTTTCCTTCCTTCCTTCCCTTCCTTCCTTCCTTCCTTCCCTTCCTTCCTTCTTTCCTTCCTCCTTCCCTTCCTTCCTTCCTTCCTTCCTTCCTTCCTCCTTTCCTTCCTCCCTCCCTTCCTTCCTCCCTCCCTTCCTTCCTCCCGTCCTTCCTTCTTCTTTTCTGTCCTACTTTCACTGCATCTCATGTCTAGCTGGTTGGCTGGCAGCTGCCTGGCTTCTGGCCCTGGGCCTGTCCCTCTCTTTCTCTCTCATTCTCACCTCCATCTTCTCTCTTGAGCTTAGATTTCTCCTCCTACGCCTCCCCTATCCCTCTCCTGCCTAGCTATTAGCATTTAGCTTTTTATTAGACCAATCAGGTTCCTTAGGCAGGCAAGGTGAAACAGCAGCACATCTTCACATAGTTACACAAATAAGCACAAACAAATGTAGCACATCTTTGCCCACGATATTAAAATAATCTCCCACGACAGGCTGGGACTGGGGAGATAGCTCAGCTAGTAGATTGCTTACTGCCTGAGGTCACAAGCCTGATGACCTGAGTTCAACCCTCAGAACCTGAAGGAGAGAACCAACTCCATGAAGTTGTCCTCTGACCTACACGCACGCACACACACACACATGCACACTCTTTCTCACACACCCTTTCTCTCACACACACATACACACACATACAAACACATTGTGGTACAGATGTGTGCACACTCACACACCACATAATAATAAATAAGCGTTTTGGTGGTTTGGTGTTGTTTTGGACAAGGTCTCTCACTAGGAACTCACTATATAGACCAGGTTGGCCTTGAACTCAGAGATCTGTCTACCTGTGCCTCCCCAGTGCTGCAGCAGCACACCCAGACAGCCATAAATAAGTGTTTTTGAAGCCTTGAATAGGAATACTAAGAAAAGACACTGGGGTGGTTACCATATAGAAGACAGACTGCATCTGACAAGCCAAAATCAAGTGACTTTTGTGTGACTTCTGCCTTATTCTCCAGCTCTATCTTTGGTCCTGGAGGATTCCCAGGCTCGCCTTTTTTCTCTTATTACTTCATTTATGTGTGTGTGTGTGTGTGTGTGTGTGTGTGTGTGTGT
>NW_026067892.1:2089310-2096501 GCF_014885135.2 Alexandromys fortis | reverse complement strand
TGTCGTTTCTAGAACCCCCAAAAGTGAGTGACAAACCAAGTCTGAGGAGTCCCTGTGTTCAGAGAAGCCCCCAACCAGGGCATCCCCAGGCTCCCTGCAGATGGAGCATGCTAACAGGGCTCATTATTATTATTATTATTATTTTGGTTTTTCAAAACAGGGTTTCTCTGTAGCTTTGGTGCCCATCCCGGAACTAGCTCTTGTAGACCAGGCTGGCCTCGAACTCCCAGAGATCCGCCTGCCTCTGCCTCCCGAGTGCTGGGATTAAAGGTGTGAAGGCGTGCGCCACCACCGCCCAGCAACAGGGCTCATTTTTTACCATGCCAATACTTCTGGTAGCACTGATGTTCTACTGTTATTCCATCTCCGAAGACCAGATGTGATGATCACTGTGAAGAGGCTGGGTTTCCTTACCATTGGCTCCCACTAGTCATAGTTCCCACGTGATCATGCTGGAGGTTGACTTAGGGCCCTGTGCACACTAGGGTGCTCAATGACTACGCCTAGCCCGGGCCCCCCAAGTCTTTACTGACCGTATCCACCTAGCAAAGTTTGCCAATATATGCTCAGTAAATATGCCTCAGAAGTTTTCATGAAACATACGTAAAATCTTGAAGAATTTGTTTGTCTGCGGACCAGGAGATATATACAAGAATACACCCCTAGTTTAGGCCCATCCTGGGACCAGAGGCAGAGTATTATGAAATCCTGAAGACAAGAGCAGGAAAATGGCCTTTTGGTTCTAGTTTCTCATGAAGTTTGACTGTCCTTCGTGTCCTCATAATGAATTTACTAGTTAGTATAAGCTAATTTAAGCATAGCTTCTACTTTTTGCAATGCATAGAGGTTGATTAAGAAAGAAATTGGGGCTGGGCGGTGGTAGTACACACCTTCAATCCCAGCACTTGACAGGCAGAGACAGGTAGATCTCTGAGTTCAAGGCCAGCTTGGTTACAGAGCAAGTTCCAGAACAGAAAAACCCTGTCTCCAAATATCCCCCCTCCAAAAAAAGGATAAAATTGGTGACACACGTAGCAGAACTGATGACATGGAGGCATCAGTTCTGAATGCTCAGCTTTTGCTGAGCTCTTGTTTCATCTCTTTCTCTTTATCCACATTTTGCCATGGGGCTTTTACCTTCCTTCCTTCCTTTCTTTTTTATTTTATTTTATTGGTGTGAAGGTGTCAAATTTCCTGGAACTGAGTTACAGACAGTTGTGAGCTGCCATGTGGGCGCTGGGAATGTTTGAACCCGGGTCTTCTGGAAAGGCAGCCAGTGCTCTTAACTACTGAGCCATCTTGCCAGCCCCCTTTTCCCTTTTCTTTTCTTCCATCCGCCCTTCGTTTCCTCCCTCCCTTTCTTTCTTTCTTTCCTTCCTTCCTTCCCTTCCTTCCTTCCTTCCTTCCCTTCCTTCCTTCTTTCCTTCCTCCTTCCCTTCCTTCCTTCCTTCCTTCCTTCCTTCCTCCTTTCCTTCCTCCCTCCCTTCCTTCCTCCCTCCCTTCCTTCCTCCCGTCCTTCCTTCTTCTTTTCTGTCCTACTTTCACTGCATCTCATGTCTAGCTGGTTGGCTGGCAGCTGCCTGGCTTCTGGCCCTGGGCCTGTCCCTCTCTTTCTCTCTCATTCTCACCTCCATCTTCTCTCTTGAGCTTAGATTTCTCCTCCTACGCCTCCCCTATCCCTCTCCTGCCTAGCTATTAGCATTTAGCTTTTTATTAGACCAATCAGGTTCCTTAGGCAGGCAAGGTGAAACAGCAGCACATCTTCACATAGTTACACAAATAAGCACAAACAAATGTAGCACATCTTTGCCCACGATATTAAAATAATCTCCCACGACAGGCTGGGACTGGGGAGATAGCTCAGCTAGTAGATTGCTTACTGCCTGAGGTCACAAGCCTGATGACCTGAGTTCAACCCTCAGAACCTGAAGGAGAGAACCAACTCCATGAAGTTGTCCTCTGACCTACACGCACGCACACACACACACATGCACACTCTTTCTCACACACCCTTTCTCTCACACACACATACACACACATACAAACACATTGTGGTACAGATGTGTGCACACTCACACACCACATAATAATAAATAAGCGTTTTGGTGGTTTGGTGTTGTTTTGGACAAGGTCTCTCACTAGGAACTCACTATATAGACCAGGTTGGCCTTGAACTCAGAGATCTGTCTACCTGTGCCTCCCCAGTGCTGCAGCAGCACACCCAGACAGCCATAAATAAGTGTTTTTGAAGCCTTGAATAGGAATACTAAGAAAAGACACTGGGGTGGTTACCATATAGAAGACAGACTGCATCTGACAAGCCAAAATCAAGTGACTTTTGTGTGACTTCTGCCTTATTCTCCAGCTCTATCTTTGGTCCTGGAGGATTCCCAGGCTCGCCTTTTTTCTCTTATTACTTCATTTATGTGTGTGTGTGTGTGTGTGTGTGTGTGTGTGTGTGTATGTACATGTTAGTACAGGTGCCCTCAGAGGCCAAAAGCATCCAGTTCCCTGGAACTGGAGTTACAGGAGGTGTCTGCTGCCAAGCCTCGGTGCTAGAAACCAAACCCAGGTCCTTGGCAGAGCGGCAAGAGCTCTGCGCTGCTTGCCCATCTGTGCAGCCCTCCAGGCCCTGGGAGCTGGGAGGGATGAGCAGTGCACAGGAAGCTGGAGCTAGCACTCAGTGCCATGTGTCCTCTCCAGGTCAGTGCTGCAGCCACTCAGTGAGTCTATGACAGAGCTAAGACGTAGGGTTTGTAGCTCGGGTGGTGGGGTGCCTGCTGGCATTCACAAGCCCTGGGGTCCACTCTCCAGCGCTCACAAACTGGCAGAATGGCTTACACCTGTAATCCCAGCACTCGGGAGCTGGAGACAAGAGGATCAGAGAGGTTCAAAGTCATTCTCTGATACGTAGTGAGTTTGAAACCAGCCTGGACTATATGAGTCTTTGTCTCCAAAAACAAACAACAAAAACCCAAAAGCTAAGCTATAAAAGCATGCTGGAAACTACGGCAATATAGGAGCTATTTACATAACAGGCTAAGCATTCATAGCCATTTTATTTTGAGGTAATTTTTTTCTGGTTTCTTGAGACAGAGTTTCTTTGAATAACAGCTCTGGCTCTCCTAGAACTTGTTCTGTAGACCAGGCTGTCCTTGAACTCACAGAGATTCGCCTGCCTCTGCTTCCCCAGTGCTGGGATTAAAGGCCTGTGCCACCACTACCCGGTTTAAGGTAACTTTTAAAGCCAAGCTACTGTCTTTGCTTAATTAAGTTATTTTGCTTTTCAGGCCTGACACTTAGTTTGCTGACAAGGCAACTGATTCCTCCCCTCAATGTCACTTATGCTGCCTTCTGCTCTTCAGTCATTTATGTAATATTCGGATCATGCCATCAAATGTCCATCGGTGAGTTCAATGCCGGAGCCACAGGAGCTAGATGATCTGTCAGTTATCTACTTGTTGCTTAGCAACCAGTGCCAGTTAGCTTTCAGTCACCATAAAGAAATGCTTGGGAACATGGACTTAAACAGGAACAGTTTACAGTGGCTCATGCACACAGACACAGGCACAGACACATTCACACACAGAGACATGTATGCACATATACACACAGAGACACACATGCACACATACCTGCAGACACAGACATGAATACACAGACACATCTTTGCATGCATGCACAGATGCACCCACACAAATACATATACACACACGTATGCCCACAAGACACATGCACAGACACACAGACACACAAACAGACACATGCACACACAAATACAGACACATTCACACAGACAAATATAGACACATTCATGTATGCACACATACACATGCATACATGTACATACATGCACATGGTTATACATATACACACATCTATGAATGCACACACATATGGGGCAGGGGATAAGAGTTACTCCTCAAGTGCATGTCTTCAGGGACCTACTTCATCCATTTCCAGTAGCATGAACACCAAGACTTCAACATATGCGCTTTTAGGGAGCATTTGAGGCCAAATCGTAGTGTCTTGACCCCCAAACCCACATCTGTCCCATAGTGCAAAGTACATCAGTCTTTCTCTAAGTCTCTCTCCATAGTCTTTACAGTTCCAGCGTGGTTCAGAAGTCCTGAGGTTAAGGGTGTATGCCACCATGCCTGGCTCCATCCTCTTTAACTTAGTCTCGAGGTGAGGCACAGTGGCTAAGCCTGACAGTGACTTCCAGCCAGCCTGTGCTTGTATCCCAGCCTCTATGCCCATGTTACAAAGAGGTGAAACTCCTGAACCACCCAACCTGTGAAGCCCCAATTCTCGTCCCTGCTTTCTCTTCCTTCTCAAGGATGATTTCAGGTTTTCTGAGCTTGTGATCTGCTTCCCACACTTCCTTCACAGGCCCCTTCTTCCTCGTGAGTGCTCTGATGATCAATGTTCTGAAGGAGAGCCCGTTCAACAGCGGCCATCTGATCATGGGAACGTTCGTCAAGGATGACTTTTCTCACCCGACCTTCTACGAAAACTATAACAGATCTCTGAGTGTGGTGGCAACCACAACTTTCCTGACGGGAGTTATTCAGGTAGGAACTGAATCTCTGAATTTGTAAAGAACTAAAGAACAGGTGCGTTGTGGTTTGAATGTGAAATGTTCTCCTCCTGTGAGTGGACACTTGGTCCCCAGCTGGTGACACTATCTGGGAAGGCTCCAGAACCTTTAGAAGACAGAGGCCCATGGAGGAACTCCCAGGCAGGTCTGGAAGTTTTGTTCAGTCCCACATCTTGTCTGTTCTTTGCTTCCTATTGTGCAGGACGTGAGTGCGGGGAGCAGAGCGCCATTTGTACCGTTAGCCCCATCTTGCTGGGCGTTTAGTCACAGTGGTAACTCACACAGCAGCTGTGAAAGACTCACGTGTCCAGAGTCGCAGTGATTTGTCCCCCCTCTGAGGGCTAAAAGTGTGAAAAATTTTAAAGTACAAGAAAGGGATACTTGGGCTGGAGAGATGACCCAGTGGTATGGCAAAGATTTACGAAAGTTCTATTGAATCGTTCTTTTTGTTGTTGTTGGTGGTGGTTTTTTGAGATAAGGTTTCTGTCCTGGAACTTTGTATTTAGATCAGCTGGCCTCAAACTCTGTGTCTCTATAGTGCTGGGATTAAAGGTGTGCACCACCACAGCAGCCCCATTGAATCATTCTTAATACATAGGAGTCATAAGGCTGGAAAGTTTGATCTGATGCTTGGGTTTGTTTGCTTGCTTGTTTGTTTTGGGGCAGGGACTCACACAGCCCAGGGTTCTAAAACTCACTTCATAATCAAAGATGACCTTGAACTCCTGACCCTCTGGCCTCCATCTCTGGAGTGCTGAAGCTCCAGGTGTGCACCACCACCTCACATTCTCCCTCTCAGTTCCTCTTTGCGGTCCTCTGCCTTTGTGGAAAGCGGCGCTCCTCACAGAGTTGAAAGGGGCTCCGACCCAAGGCCTTTGGAAAAGATGGGTCTTGTGACTGTAAGTCTCTGTCGCAGAGCTGTGTCCATCTAGAGGGCAGAGGTTCTAGGGGAGGAGCCTAACAGCTGTTTCAGAAGGAAAAGAAGAATGTGGGCTGGGACTTGCTGGGAGCCTCTGAGTCAACACTCAAGGACCCCAGTTCACCGGGGAAGGCGCCCCTGGTCTTTTGGTTGGGAATCTGTTTTGAGCAGAGGTCGTGGGCCCCTGGGGAGTCCAGCTGATGTTGTTGCTGACTTGATGGCTGTCTTAACTAGGGTTACTATTGCTGAAACACTGTGACAAATGCAGCCTGGGGAAGAAAGGGTTCATTTTCGTCTTCGCTCCATATAACAGTTCATTGTCGAAGTGATATGAAGGCACAAAGTCAAGCAGGGCAGGAACCTGGCAGCTGGAGCCGATGCAGAGGCCATGGAGGGCTGCTGTTTACTGGCTTGCTCCTCATGGCTTGCTCAGCCTGCTTTCTTATAGAACCCAGGACCACCAGCCCAGGGATGGCATCGCCCACAACGGGCTGGTCCCTCCCCATCAATCACTAATTAAGAAAATGCCCTACAGGCTTACAACCTGATTTTATGGGGTTGTAGTCTCAATTGAGGTTCCTAATGCCCTACAGGCTTACAACCAGATCCTATGAGGTCATAGTCCCATATGAGGTTCCTTCCTCTCAGATGACTCCAGCCTCTGTCAAGTTGACACAAAACTAGCCAGCACAATGACCCAAGTCTCTTTGATCTGTTCTTTTTCTTCACACCCCACAGCTGTCAATGGGTATGATGGGAATGGGCTTCGTGGCCGCATACCTTCCGGAGGCCGCGATCAGTGCTTACCTCGCTGCTGTGGCCCTACACATCATACTGGCCCAGATGACATGCATCTTTGGGATCATGGTCAGTTTCCACGCTGGTCCCATCTCCTTCTTCTACGTGAGTAACCTCAAACCTCTCCCAGAGTTCACACACCCCTCCTCTGGCCTAGGAAGAAAACTGAGCCTGAGTAGACAGACTCCTGCCTGTACCAAGAGGGTAAGAGGGGCCTAGAAGTAACTCTGTCTCCTGCAGATTTAGGGTCTTGGTCCACTACAGAAGCTGACTGGAGCAGCAGCTCACTTCAGTTCAGCTTTTAAGCTAGATGGTTTGCATTAAAATTTGTCCATGAGCACCCGCTTAACTCCAGCACTCGGGAGGCAGAGGCAGGTGGATCTCTGGAAGCTAACCTGGTGTACAGGGTGAGTTCCAGGACAGCCAAAGCTACACAAAGAAGCCCTGCCCCCACCCCACCCCCCAAAAAAAAAGATTGACCATGGGGTCAGTGACATGATTCAGCTGGTAAAGTTGACTGCCAGCAAGTATGTAGACTTAAGCTGCATCCCTGCAGCCCACCTGCTAGAAAGAGAGTGAACTAGCAAAAGTTGTGTACACACACACTGATGTGGGAGTGTCATATATCAATCTGTTGATTTCATTGGTTAAGTTATAATAAACCAGCTGCTTGGCCTCATGGCTGGAACATAGATGGGAGGAGTAAACAGAATAGAATTCTGGGTGGAAGAGGAAGTGAGGTCAGACTCTGCTCTGCTCCCTGAGAGACGCCATGCTCAGCTCTGCCGGATAGACACGATAGCTCTGTGCTCTGAGGCCAGGATGGACGTAGGTTAGAATCTTCCCGGTAAGCGCACCTTGGGGTGCTTACACA
>NW_026067892.1:2069262-2088556 GCF_014885135.2 Alexandromys fortis | reverse complement strand
GCCGCCCAGACCCACATAGTCACACAGGCGCTCTATTACTTATAATACTGTTTGGCCGCCCAGACCCACATAGTCACACAGGCGCTCTATTACTTATAATACTGTTTGGCCGCCCAGACCCACATAGTCACACAGACGCTCTATTACTTATAATACTGTCTGGCCAAGAGCTTAGACATATTCCTAGGTGGCTTTAACATCTTCAGTTAATCCGTTTCTATTCATCACCACGACGCTGTGGCCTACGAGTAAGATTCCGGTGGTGTCCTTCTCCGTTGGCAGCTGCACGGCGTCTCCTTGACTCTGCCTACTCTCTCTATCTTTGTTTGGGTTTCCCGCATGGCTGTATTCTGCCCTACCATAGGCCGAAGCAGCTTCTTTATTAACCAATGGTAATAAAACATATTCATAGCATACAGAGGGGAATCCCGCATCATTTCATTATTCTCCCTATCACATGCCACATAGCAGACTTGTATCCTAAATACGCAGAGTTTGTAAATAGGCCATGAATGCAAAAACTGAAACGAAAATTCAACTAAGTAGCATGCATGGCCTTAAAAATAACAGTGGGCAGGTTAACAGATAGAACTCTTACACTCTGGAGGCAGAGGCAGGCGAATCTCTGTAATTTTGAGGCCAACATTTTTTATATAACAAGCCCCAGGCCAGCCAGGAATATCTAGCCCCTAAATAGATTCTCAGGTCTTTTCCCTTACAATGAGACAGAAGTATAACAACCATAAGTATATTCTCCCTTTATTTAGCATTATTGCCTTTTAAAGTATCTACTCTTCAATTTAAAAAAAAATTAAAAAAAAACATTTTAAGCTACATAAGTCTTGTAATCTCACTTGGGAGGCTGAGACAGGAGGATCTCGGGTTCAAAACCTGCTTGTGCTACAAGATGAGTTCAGGGCCAGCATGAGCCATTTAATGAGACCTTGTCTCGAACAAAATAGAGGGCTGGAGACACAGTGCAGTGGAAGAGCACTTGCCCAGCGTGAGCATGGGTTCAGTCCCCAGCATGGAGAAAAACTACCCAAACCACACAGCCCTCATTCCTGCCCCTCGTGTTCCCCTAAAGCCCAGGCAGTATCCCTAAGGAAGCCTGTGCAACGTTTTCTTCTTTCAGAACATAATTAACTACTGCATCGCTCTCCCCAAAGCCAACTCCACCAGCATCCTGCTCTTCCTCACCTCTGTGGTGGCTCTGAGAATCAACAAGTGCATACGCATTTCCTTCAACCACTACCCCATCGAGTTCCCCATGGAGCTGTTCCTGGTAGGTGTCTCTGCGGCTGACTCCACAATTCCACCAGTGATTCTAGACACTCGCTCTTGAAAGACGCACAAAACATAAAACCTAGGAGGGCAAAGATAACACTGTAAAAGAAGAACCACAGGCAAGGGGATGGTTAAAAGTGTTTGCTGTACTTTTGACCCCAGCACTTGGGAGGCAGAGGCAGGTGGATCTCTGTGAGTTTGAGGGCAACCTGGTCTACAGAGTGAGTTCCAGGATGGCCAGAGCTACACAGAGAAACCCTGTTGAGAGAGAGGGGGAGAAGGAGAGAGAGAGAGAGCGCGAGAGAGCGAGTGTGTGTGTGTGTGTGTGTGTGTGTGTGTGTGTGTGTGTGTGTGTTTGCAGCTCCCAGAGGGTCTGAGTTGTGCTCCCAGTTGCAACTCCAGGAATCAGATGTCCTTCCTCTCTTGGCTCCATGGACACTCCTCCACACATATGCCACACACACAAACACAAAAATAAGAGTAACATAAATCTCTCTTTAAAAGACTTACAAGGAAACATTAAATCAGGTCAAAGCTGATAGAGGCTTTTGTTCTGTTGAAGAGTTATTTATTTGAGTATAGGTGTTTTACTGCATGTGTGCAAGGTAGCACATGCATGCCTTGTGCCTGAGGAGTCAGAAGAGGGGGTTGGATCTTGGCTGGAGAGATGGCTCAGAGATTAAGAGCACTGACTGTTCTTCCAGAGGTCCTGAGTTCAATTCCCAGCAACCACATGGTGGCTCACAGCCATCTATAATGAGATCTGGTGCCCTCTTCTGGCCTGCAAGCATACACGGAAGGAATGTTGTATACATAATAAATAAACAAATCTTTAAAAACAAAAAATAAAAAAGGGGGGGTTGGATCCCCTAGACCTCGAGTTACAGAGGATCCAGCTGCCATGGGGGTGCTGGGAATTAAACACAGGTCCTCTGCAAGAGCAGCCATTGCTCCCAACCACTGAGCTGTCTCTCCAATCCCCTAAATACAGTTTTAAATGTGTGCCATTCTTGTAAAATTCTCTTTGTGACTCTGGTTCTTGTTCTCTCTCTCTCTTTCTCACTGGTATTTTTGTTTTGTTTTGTTTTTTCGAGACAAGATTTCTTTGTAGCTTTTGGAGCCTGTCCTGGAACTAGCTCTTATAGACCAGGTTGGCCTCGAACTCACAGAGATCCACCTGCCTTTGCCTCCCAAGTGCTGGGATTAGAGGCCTGCGCCACCACTGCCCGGCTTCTCACTGGTATTTTAAAATAGAGTCTCACTCTGTAACCCAGACTGGCCTCAAATTCATAACAGTCCCCCTGCCTCAGCTTCTCCAGTGCTGGAACTTCTGCCACGTGCTATCAAACCCGGCTGTGACATGTTTTGTTTTTATTTTATTTTTTAATTTATTATTCATATGTATAAGCTGAGCACACAAGCACCTAAGTTCTACAGAGCATGGGGGAAGGTCAGAGAACAGTTTGGTGGGGTCGACCCTCTCCTTACACCGTGCGTTCCCCGGGGATTAGATTCGGGTCATCAGCCTAGCACCCAGCAAGTGCTTTGACCTCTTAAATCAGTCGTGTGTTTTGGTTTTTTAAAAAATTTAGGTTTTGCTCAGGTATACTTGACCATAGGAATTTTGTTTTGTTTTGTTTTGTTTTGTTTTTCGAGACAGGGTTTCTCTGTGGTTTTGGAGCCTGTCCTGGAACTAGCTCTTGTAGACCAGGCTGGCCTCGAACTCACAAAGATCCGCTTGCCTCTGCCTCCCTAGTGCTGGGATTAAAGGCGTGCACCACCACTGCCCGGCTGACCGTAGGAATTTTATATACTTGCTTGCACACGGAGAGGTTTTGGCATGTTACAGTTTGTCAAGTCAGCGCCTCTACCACCACACAGGTGTCTCTCCTTTGCTTTGTCTTCATTTGAAACAGGTCTTGCCAGTCAGCTCTAGCTAGAATCCAACTCTCAGCCTACCCTCAAGTTCTGGGGTATAGACACAAAGCCCACAGCCAGCTAATAGATACAGTGCCCACGGCCAGCTAACAGACACAGAGCCCATTTCCAGCTAACAGACACAGAGCCCATGGCCAGTGATCATCTTTTCATTGTGAGAACATTAAAGACCTATCGCTTTCCCAGTTTTCACGTCTCCAGTACACTATTGTTAACTGTAGGCCCCAGGCTGTACCAGTGATCTCTGCCGGAATGCTTATGTTTTAAAATGTGAAAATGTGTTATGTGTGTGGTGTGTATGTATGCACACCTGTGTGTAGACCAGACGTTTCCTCCTCTGTTGCTCTCTACCTTGGCTTTTCTTTGAAATTTTAAAAGGTTTTTTAAAAAATTCCCTGTATGTGTGCATGTCCAGGGAATGTCCATGTGAGTATAAGTGCCCGCAGAGTCCAGAAGAGGATATTGGGTCCCCTGGAGCAGCAGTCACAGATGGTTCTGAGCCAGTGATGTGGGTGCGGGGCACTGAACTTGTATCCTCTGGAAGAACAAGCCAGTGTTCCTGAGCCGTGAGCACCTCTCCATCCCCTCCTCTTTGTTCTTTTGAGAGAGACTCACTGAACCTGGAGTCATGATTAGCAGGCTGGCTGGCCTTGGGCTTCTTGGTACACATGCAGCGGTGGGGCATGTGCTGGAAGCCTGAGGAGAGAGAAGCTGCGGCACTTCCCAGTCCCCATCCGAGTATCAGAGACCAGGCCACAAGGAACCTGGAGAATCAAAATGTAAGGCCTCTCTTGACTCTGATGTCAGGACGGCCCACATTTCACTCCCTGTCACGCTGGGGCCTCTGCACCTCACTTCCGGAGGCAATGCACGATATTTAATCATATGCTTCTCCTTTTAACTCCGGACAGATTCTTGGCTTCTCCATATTTACGAACAAGATAAGCATGGCTACAGAAAACAGCAAGATGCTGATCAACATGATTCCATACAGGTCAGTCATTTCACTTGCCTTTCCTCTCTTTTGTTTGTTTGTTTTTGTTTTTTAAGATTTATTTATTTATTATATATATAGTGTTCTTCCTGCATGTATGCTTGCAGGCCAGAAGTGGGCACTGGATCTCATTAAGGATGGTTGTGAGCCACCATGTGGTTGCTGGGAATTGAACTCAGGACCTCTGGGAGAGCAGCCATTGCTCTTAACCAATGAGCCATCTCCCCAACTCTGTTTTTGATTTTTTTTTTTGAGACAGGGTTTCTCTGTGTAGCCCTGGCCTATCTGTCCTAGAACTCAGCTCTGTAGACCAGGCTGGCCTCGAACTCAGAGATCTGCCTGCCTCTGCCTCCTGAGTGCTAGGATTAAAGGCGTGCACCACCACCGCCAACTGGCGTCATTCCACCTTTCAATATTGCTTTTCCTTTATTTTTCTGTGACAGGGTCTTGCTTTGTAGCCCAGGTTGGCCGCAGGGATGACAGACGTTACCTTCATGGCACTGTTCTTCCCTTCTGAGCACTCTCCCCAGGCCTCCCTGCACACAGCCGGGGTCGTAGGCGTCCCTGGCCATACTTGGCACAGGTACAGTTCTCAGAGTTTCAACGGGGATCAGGTGTAGAACGGAGGTTGTGAACAATCAGGCCAGCGCATCTCCTGTTTCTTCTTTACTCACCCCCTGTCACTCTTCTTATAAGAGAGCTGTCTGCTAAGACACCTGCTGGGTGCCCAGAACACCAGAGCCTTGATTCTTTTCTCTGTAGGCATTTTGGGTCTCATAGAGCCCCACCCTTGTCTGATTAACTTTCAAGAGCAGAACAAGAAAGCCAGGCATTAGTGCCCATGTGTCATCCAACATTTGGGGGGAGGGGGAGACAGGAGGCTCAGGAGTTAAAGGCTAGCTTTGGCTATACATCAATCACCAGGCTAGCCTGGGCTGCTTGAGACCACCCTCTCCAATAAATAAATAAATAAATAAATAAATAAAATAAAACAAACCAAAAGAGGTGGGATGAGAGGTCCATTTTCTAGTGTCTCTGATAGAAAACAGGATTCTGTGTTCAGAGGAGACCTGTTGCTTTGCCATCACCCACTTGAAGGTGAATTACACAGAGTCCACCTGCTCTGCCTCCCCGGGTACTGGGATCAAAGGTGTGTGTACCACCATGCCCAGCAACTTGCTTTCTTTTTAAACATTTTTTTCTTTACGTCTGTGGAGGGAGGAGCATGCATGCCAGAGCGTGCACATGGAGGGCAGAGGACAATTTACAGGAGTCAGGTCTCTCCTTATACTGTGCGCATCCCGGGAATCAGGCTCAGGACAGCAGCCGTGGTGGAGAGCATCAGTGAGCATTACCCCGAGCGCTCTCTCAGCCTGGTTCGTATTCTTCCTGACTTTCAAAGCACACAGTCCATCCACTTCAGCTAATCTTTCACCATAAGATTCACATATAGAGAAGAAAGCATTTCAAACTCCAATTTACACATTGCTTCAAATATTCTTTATTTGAGCCACCCTCTTTTTTAATACATGGCTGCCAGGAACAGGTAAAACTGGACACTGTAACTTAACTTCTGTTATGCTCTTGTTTCCTGGTGTTGTTTTCTGTTGCTCTCAGTGGTGGTTTTGGCTTTTGTGATACAGGTAGTGCAGACCAGCGTTGAATTCCTCATCCTCCAGCAGCACATCAAGTGCTGGAACTATAGATGTGCTCCATCATGCCCAGCTTCTGTGTTCTTTTTTTTTTTTTTCTGTGTTCTTTTTAACCCTAATTTGTTGGTAAGAATTGAGCACAGGGTAGTGGTGCACACCTTTAAACCCAGCACTTGGGAGGCAGAGGCAGGTGTGGGCCTGTGAGTTGGAGGCCAGCCTGATCTACAGAGTGAGTTCCAGGACAGCCAGGGCTACACAGAGAAACCGTGTCTCAAAAAGTCCAGAAAGAGTATGGCACAGACAACAGCAGGCGCGAGAGCCAGCAGCTCGTGTTGCTGAGTCTGTGTGGTCAACAGTGTTTATCGTTTACCTCTTTAGGATACCCCACGTTCTCACCCACCTTCATAAATAAACAGAGAGGGAGAGGTGGGCTTTAAGCATGAAGTTTTAATTAGATAAGCTTTTATTTGCTCTGCAGAAAAGTCTACCACAAAAATAGAGAAAGGAAAGATGGAACATATCCGTGCTCCTAAATTAGGTTTAAAGGATTGTGTCAGCATGAAGTTATATATACTTCATACATACATATCTATATCTATATCTATATCTATATATATATAATCTCTCTCCCAAACCATCAGGATTTCTTCTCTTTTTTTTTGTCTTTTCCTATCATGAATGATAAACACACTTGAAGGTTAACCCTCTCATGTCCTGAGAAGAAGCCCAAGTGGTCCTGTCATATTAACAGTTTATGGGCTGGTCAGATCTCTTCCATTATAGCCATGAAAAGCGTTGGCTGGGAATGTCTGTGGCCTCTGGAAGTTCCTATAAAACTGGCATGATCTCTTCCTTACACACTAGGTAGAGTCCACCAGTGCAGCTAGATCGGCCTGGAGGTTTCACTGTGAGAGGGAAGGGTCTTAACTATAATTCAGCTTTAAGTGTGCGAATCTTTAAAGTTTATTTTTGAGATAGGGTCTTAGGCAGCTTAAGCTTGAAGTCTGGCATTGAGCTCCTCCAGATTCTACTTCCCATGTTCTGGGTTTTTCACAGGCAAATGCTCATACCCAGCTTGTATGTTACTAAACAAAACTCCTATTGTGTCTCAGTCCCTTTCTTGTGGTAAAATACTCTGTGGCAAAAGTAACTTAAGGAAGAAGGGGTTTAGTCCGGCTTATCTTGCAAGTGCACAGCCTCTCGTGCCGAAGGAGGTCAAGGTGGCAGAGCTTGCAGTGGCTGGTGACAGGGTAACCTGCGTCAGGAAGCAGAGGGCGAGGAGTGCACGCCGTGCTCAGCTCCTTTCTGACCAGGGAACAGCACTGGCCACAGTGGGCAAATCTTCCCACCTTAGTCAATGCCATGGAGGGAATCCCCCCCCCCCCGCAGACATGCCCGGAGGCTCATCTCCCAGGTGACCAGATTCTTCAAGTTGACAGTAGCCACCAACCATCATCACACCATGTGATCATTGTGTCTACTTTGGGTTGTCTGTCTCTCCTGGAGAGCACTCCATTCATCTGAGCCATTCAAAGTATCTATTCATTTATTCTGAATGATCAAACACATTGGCATAAAGTTGTTCGCACCACTCCTTCATCATCTTGTTGATACCCGCAAGATTGGTTCTTTACAGTACACAGTTCAATGAGCCAGGCGTGATGGTGCACAACTGTGGCCCCAGCCCTGGGGAGGAACTCCAGGTCAGCCTGGGATGTCTGTGGTTCTGAGTCAAAAAGTAAAAACAAAGCAGTCCGGGAGAGAAGGTGCGGTGGAATTTGTGTGGGCCTGGAAGGGAGAAGAGCCCTGTGGTGGAGCCGCTGAGCTCTAAAGCATCCAGGATGTAGGTCAACCTCCCCACACACCCCAGGATGCTCTCAGACAGCTGCGGAACATCCTCCTCCAATCACATCTGGAGCTTGCCCTCACTGTAAGGTAGGAACTGGGAGCAGTTCCTTTGTAACTCAGTTCATTGGCCAGATGCCGCCTCCATCGCTCTGTCTGTCCTGCGAAGGAGTGGGAGAGGTGCAGTCAGGGACTCCCCGCCACCCGGCAGTAATCCCCATCTTCCGTTCCAGCTTCGTGTTCCCGGAGACTCCAGAGTTCGGCATCCTTACCAAGATTATTTTACCAGCCATGTCTTTATCTTTAGTGAGCTCCTTTCTGCTCATATCTCTGGGCAAGAAGATTGCCAGCTTACATAACTACAGAACCAATTCCAACCAGGTGAGGGATTGTTCTCTGCTGTGAGCCTCATTCATTACTCTTTAACCGGTCACCAGGACCATAATCTGACTGTAATCACATACGGGTTCTGAGAAGTGGACGATGTGTAACTCTGAACCCGCTTGAACTCAAACAACACGTTATTCCCCTAGAAGGGATATGGGGCAGAGAGGCAAAGGAATTAACCAGGTGGGGAGGCATGCTTGCTGTCCCAGCACCAGGGAGGAAGTAGAGGTGGGGCAATCAGGCAGGAAGTAGAGGCGGGACAACGAGAATTCTGGAAAGAGGGAAGTTTCAGTCTGCAGTCGCGACCCAGCTGCAGAGAAAGCAAAGTGTGACTGCCTCGCCTGAAAAGGGACCAAGCCATGTGACTAAACAGACAAGAATTATGGACCAATATAAGTTATAAGAATTAATAAGAAGCCTACTAGTTAGTAAGAGCTACTAGGCCAACCAGTTTATGATTAATGTAGACCTCTGTGTGTTTCCTGGGGACTGAGTGACTACAGAACCGGGTGGGACAGAAACCTCTGTCAACACTTCCCTGTTGCCAAGGAAGGCAGGTGCATGCTGGGGCACCAGCACCACGAGATCGCACACACGGAACCAGGCTGCCTGTCACTACGACAATACCCTCCCTGCCTTTGGCCTTTGTTTTTATCTTTTAGGAAAAAAATCTCCAACTACTCTGAAAGTGGTACTTTCTCAAAAGGTCAAGAGGGACACAGAAGCAGGGGTGCCCCAGCCAGACACTTAGGTTAGTGTAGAGGGGGGAGAGGCCAGCACTGAGCTCTCTCTATGTGTCTGAGTCCCAGGGGTCATGGGAAAGAGGAAAAGGCAAGCGTCGGTTTTATTACTTTCAGAAAGTACTTCCCTTACGGGTCAGAGGCTAGGGCAGAGACCCAGCCTAATCTAGGTCAGATCGGCCCTCCCTGTATGCTTCCTGAGGCTACGTCCAAGTGCTTTCGGAAGGGCGTAACAACCCTAACTTCAACCTCACAAAGCAGTGTGCCTCTAGCTCAAAATCAGATTCCTCAACAGAATGTGGGCTCAAAGGCTCCGCTGTCTCTCCACAGGATTTAATAGCCATCGGCCTTTGCAATGTGGTCAGCTCTTTTTTCAGATCATATGTGTTTACGGGAGCCATGGCCAGGACTATTATCCAAGACAAATCCGGAGGAAGACAACAGGTGTGTTGAAAGGGACTCCCGTCCCTAGTGTGTCCCCATAAGGAAAGAGATGTACATCTATCCCATGGCTGTCTGCATGTCTGTTTGCAGAAGGGCTTCATCTGGGTTGATTTCATTATAATGTTCTAGTCAGTGGAAAGACTCTGGGAAAAGTTTGGGTTCCACACTCTCCTTAATTTTTGCTCATATTTTGTCTTAAAAGTTATTGGCGGGTGTGTGTGTGTGTGTGGAGAAATGGCTGAGCAGTTAATTGCTACTCTCCCAGAGGACCTGAGTTCAATTCCCAGCACCCACATGGTAGCTCACAATTGTCTGTGACTCCAGTTCCAGGGGATCTGGCATCCTCATAGACATACATGAAGGCAAAACACCAGTGCACATAAAATAAAAATAAATTATTTTTTTAAAAAGTTATTGGGAGATGCACATGGTAGCATATGCCTGTAAGCCCCCAGCACTCATCTCCTGCCTTATTGGGGGTCTGGAGAGATGGCTCAATGGTTAAGAATACTTCTTCTCCTAGAGAGGACCCAGGCTTGATTCCCAGCATCCACATCAGGTGGCTCACAAACATCTATAACTCCAGTTTTGGGATATCCAGCATCATTGTCTGGACTCCTGGGGCACCAGGCATGCACATGGTGCAAATACATGCATGCAGGCAAATTCTTGTCCACATAAACTAAAAATCACCTTTAAAAAGATGAAACATACCGGACATGGGGGTGCACACCTTTAATCCTAGCACTCAGGGAGCAGAGACAGGCGGATCTCTGAGAGTTAGAGACCAGAGTGGTCTACAGAGGGAGTTCCAGGACAGCCAGGGCTACACCATGAGATCCTGTTTCAAATACAAAACAAAGAAAAGATGAAGCAGACTGAAGTTGGGAAGTTGTCAAAGCTCCAGCAACACAGGGACAGATGGGGCCTTTATTTACCCAGGAGGTAGAATGGGGGAACTTCTGGCTGCCAGTGAGGGGTCTGCTTGGGGGTGGAGTTTCTAGGTTGTGTGAGGAGAGGCTAAAGTTTTGAAGGAATAGGAGCCATATATCTTAGGAGAGCCATAGCCCTAAGTGGTGACAAGAAGGATTACAGGGAAAACTGGAACTTTGCAGTCAGCAGTCATGTGACACGTAAGAAGTACCTACTAAGTGTGGTACACTTCACTAAGATCCTAAAAGGCAGGTGTGCTCAACCCTCAACTCCTCCTAAGAAAAGCAAATGGCGCATTCCCAGCAAACAGAAGGCCTCAGTTGCAGACAGGGAGCAGCACGCTCCTGACGGTTTCTCTCCAACCGGCTCTATCTCCTCAGTTTGCATCTCTGGTAGGCGCAGGTGTGATGGTGCTCCTGATGGTGAAGATGGGGAACTTCTTCCACAACATGCCCAACGTAAGTGACTGAGCGGCTCGAGGAAGTCAGGACGGGCGGGCGGGATCCCGGGCCAGCACCCACGTGGCAGCTCGCAACCTTCTATAATGAGTCCCCAGAGATTCACTGCCCTCTTCTGGCCTCCTCAGGCACTTCATGCATGCGGCACACATACGTACATGCAGGCAAACATGCATTCACATAAAAATAAACTCATCTTCAAAGGAAGAAAGATGGAATCTTGGTAGAGCCTTCCTGCAGAGAATTGTATTTGCCTGGTTCCCAATCTTTTTTCTTAAAATAATGACCTCTTGGAGCCAGGGAGATGGCTCAGTGGGTAAGGGTGATTGATATTCAGCACCCATGGAAAAAGCAGGTGCGACTCTATGCACCTGTAAGTCCAGTGCTGGAAGGAGGTGGGTAGAGGCAGGAGGATTGCTGGAGCCTGATGACTAGACAGCCTAACTTTTAAAAAAAATGGTGAGTGGTGGCACATGCCTGTAATCCCAGCACGCAGGAGGCAGAGGCAGTCAGACCCCAATGAGTTTAAGGCCAGCCTTGTCTACAAAGTAAGTTCCAGGACAGCCAGGACTGTTACACAGAGAAACCCTGTCTTGAAAAACCAACAGGAAAAAAAATTGATAAGCTTCTGGTTCAGTGAGAGACCTTGTCTAAGGAGAGTATGGAATATGGCGAGGAGTGATAGCAGGGCCTTTGAGGTTCTCCTCCGTCCTCTTAAACTCGCGGACCAACTCAGACAGCAATAATCGTGGTAGTGTCTGCATTGTAAGTTAAACATAAACTTTACATTGGGGTCCATGTCTGTATGTAATACATGTATATATTCATGTAAAGCAAGATCATGCTAAACTCACAGTGAGTGGTCAAGAAAGAGTCACAATTGGTCTCATTGAGCTGCAAGCTCAGCTGTAGGTGTGGGGACTCTGTGAGTAATGACAGAGCCAGAGTCAGAAGCGTGACCCCATTGCTAGTGAGACTCACTTAGCTGCTTCCAGAAGGCCTTTGTCTGCCTTTGTGTCTGCACTGGTCCCTCCATTGCTGTCACACGGCCTCTCGGTTATGCAGAGCATTAGAAGACAGCCCTGCAGTCTGACTCCTGCCTCTGTGTTCAGCTGCATGTCTGCTTCAATGCATCATTTGAAGACAGGCCTGCAGTCTGACTCCTGCCTCTGTGTTCAGCTGCATGTCTGCTTCAATGCATCTCTTCTTCCCTTTGCTTGAGACATGACCCGACCTTTAGCCATATTGTGTGTGTTTATTACACCTGTAAGTAAGTGACTCTAAGCAATAATACAGGCTGATGCCCAGATACACGGAACATAGCAGAATGTTAGCAGTGGCTGTCTCTTCAGTGATGGAAATAACAGAGACCAGGTATGGTAGCATACACTTGTAATTCTAGCACCCAGTATACAGAGGCAGGAGGATTGCCTGCTAGCCTGATCTATGTAGTGAGTTCCACGGTATCCAGAGCTACACAGAGAGACCTTGTCTCAAAGAAACAAAAATTTTTAATGACATTATATAGGAATACAATTAATTTTTAATGAAGCAAATGTTTTCCCTTAATATTCAGAAAGGACACAGCTTTGCCATATGTGGCTTTATGATGAGATTTGTTTCCTAGGGCTATTCCTTGCCGCAGGTTAAAAGAAAAAGAATCCAGTGAGGCGGTGGTGGCACACACTCCCAGCACGTACGTGGGAGGCAGATCAATGTCTGTGAGTTCGAGGCCAGCCTGGTTTACCATGTGAATTTCAGGAAGGCCGGGGCTACACAGAGAAAACTTGTCTCCAAAAAAAAAAAAAAAAAAGGAAAAAAGGAAGGAAGGAAGGAAGGAAAGAAAGATGAAAAAAAGAAAAAGAATTCTACAAGCCCCTGTGAAGTTAAGATGCCTTCCTTTTCTGCAATTTCTGACAGTTTTTTTTAAATATTTATTTATTATTATGTATACAATATTCTGTCTGTGTGTGTGCCTGAAGGCCAGAAGAGGGCGCCAGACCTCTTTACAGATGGTTGTGAGCCACCATGTGGTTGCTGGGAATTGAACTCAGGACCTTTGGAAGAGCAGGCAGTGCTCTTAACCACTGAGCCATCTCTCCAGCCCCCTGACACTGTTTTTTTTTTGGGGGGGGGTGGTTATTTACTTGTTATTTTGGTTTTTCAAGATAGGATTTCTCTGTGTAACAGCCCTCGCTGGCCTGGAACTCACAGAGACCCGCCTGCCTCTACCTCTGCCTCCCGAGTCCTGGGATTGAAGACGTGCATGCGCGCCTTGCCTGTCAGACTTGACACACTACTGAGGAAACTGGAGAAAGCCGGAAAGGGCATTTTGTGTTTGAACCATGAGCCAGATCTTGGGCGTGCTGTTCGTTTAAAAAAATAAAATAAAACAAACTCACACAGTAGTTGTAGAGGCAAGGCTAGATTTTGTGTTTCCTTTGTGCAGACTTGGGAATGCTGTCCCTGAATGGAGAACAAGGCAGTTAGGGCGGTTCATCTTTCCCTCACAGGCTGTGCTGGCAGGGATCATCCTGAGCAATGTGATACCCTACCTCGAAACCATTTACTATTTACCCAGTCTGTGGAGTCAGGACCAGTACGACTGTGTGAGTACAGCTGCCAGGGGGTGGAGAGGTTGGGGGGAAGACGGATGGAGTTGGAACCTGCAGGGGGAACAGAACCAGCCGGAGCCAAGCTGCAGGCAGCATCACTAAACATGTTAGAAGGGGCCGTCAATGGCTTCGTCTTTCAGTGCTCAAGAGCCTAGAACCTACTTAAGGAAGCTGGGCATTGTGACACACGCTCAGACTGCCAGAACTGGAAAGGCAGAGGCAGGGGGATCCCTGGGGCTCGCTGGCCATCAGCCTAGCCTATGAGGAGCTCTAGGCCAATGAGATCCAGTCTGAAAAACATAAAGTATGTATAGTTCCTCTGGTCTCCACATGCAAACACACACATGTATACTCACCTCTGCACACACACATATGACTCCCACACCAACATGAGCACTCACATATATACACAAAAGAAATAAAATTTTAAGCCAGGCGGTGGTGGCACACACCTTTAATCCCAGCACTTGGGAGGCAGAAGCAGGCAGATCTCTGTGAGTTCAAGGCCAGCCAGGTCTACAAGAGCTAGTTCCAGGACAGGCCCCAATGCTACAGAGAAACCCTGTCTCAAAAAACTAAACAAAACAAAACAAAATAGACTAAATATGCATAATAACTATTACAGACATTTAACTATCATCCAGGAAAGAAATAAAGGGAGAGATGTCAGGAATGTATCAGAGAACATCCAGACAGCCTCGAGGGCCAAGTCTTCTGTGACAGGCTAGCACCTCTCCATCTGCTCATTTTCACGGTCTCCCTCCCCTCCACCCTTTCCCACAAGGTTGTTTGGATGGTGACGTTCTCTTCCGCGATCTTCCTGGGCCTGGACGTCGGACTGCTGATTTCCTTAGTCTTTGCCTTCTTCATCATCACTGTTCGTTCACACAGGTACTCAGTCTCTGGGGGGTGGAGGACAGCCACAGCCGGGCAGGGCGCTGGGACCTAAGACAAGCCCATTTCCTTCCAGAACCAAGATCCTCGTCTTGGGTCAGATCCCCAACACCAACATTTACAGAAACATCAATGACTATCGGGAGGTAAGGAGCCAGCCCAGGTACGGGGGAGATGGCTCAGTGGATAAAGCCGGTGTCACGCATGTGTGAGGAGTTCACTTCCTCCGAGCTCACTGGGATCTCAGGCTTGGGAGGCAGGAGAGGACATCGCTGGGTCAAACTGGGTATCTAAGCTCATAGAGCTCTGGATTTCTGGGAGAGACTCTGCCTCAGTCAACAGTGAACAGCAATGGAGGACGACTCTTGACCTTAACCTCTGGCCTCCACACATGCACCCCCTACACATCAGTGTACACGCACACACACATGGAAGGGGGTGTGGAGAATGGTCAGCTCAACCCCAAACCCTTCACCAAGGCACTGCAGCCCACTCACGTGCAATGGGCTCCAGGGGACAGGTAGTGTCCACACCCCCTCCAGCCAGCAGGGGGCCCTCTCACCGTGGACTCCAGGGAGAAGAAGGCTAGATAGCAGTAAGACGTGGAAGAGTACACCAAAGCAGGGGGTGGCAGCTATGGAGGTGTTTGCTTGCCTTGGACCTCAGCGCGCTGGGGCAGAGGCAAGCACAGCTCCAACTCTAGTTCCGAGCTAGCAAGAGGTACGTAATGAGGAGAGAGAGAGAGAGAGAGAGAGAGAGAGAGAGAGAGAGAGAGAGAGAGAGAGAGAGAGAGAGAGAGAGAGGCGCGCGCGCTAGGAGCTGGGGGGGGCGGATTTTTCTAGCCCTCAACTCACTGAGGCGAGAAGTTCTCTTCCTCCCCCCTCCCAGCCCTGCCCCCCCCCCAGACAGAGTTTCTTTGGAACCTGTTCTGGCTAGCCAGAACTCACACTGTAGACCAGGCTGACCTCGAACTTACAGAGATCTGCCTGCCTCTGCTTCCCCAGTGCCAGGATTAAAGGTGTGCGCCACCACTGCCTGGCTAGGCCAGAAGCTCTTGAGGAGCCATTAAAGCTGTGTGGTTCTTACTCCCTGAAAGAGCAGAGGCCTGTGCCCCACCTCAGCGTGTCTTGCAGGCGATGCTCATCCCTGGGGTGAAAATCCTGCAGTGTTGCTCCTCCATCACGTTTGTCAATGTGTACAAACTGAAACACAAGTTGCTAAAGGAGGTGAGGACCGCCCGCCAGGCACCCCTCACGCCCTGGGCCTCTGTCTCCACTGCCTGTTTCCTGTGTGACCCTTCTTCTGTCTCCCAGGTCAACATGGTGAAGGTACCTCTTAAAGAAGAAGAAATATTCACCCTCTTTAACGAAAGTTACACCAGTTTATCGGAGAACAAGATCTGTAGGTGTTTCTGCGACTGTGAAGACCTGGAGCCGGAGACCAGGGTGAGCCACGCCTGTCCTTCCTACTTCTCCACCCGTTTCCTGTAAAAAGGAAACAGCCATCCCCTTTAAGGAAAAAACAGTCAACTCCACACACACCCACGAATGCACTAAACAGACTCTGGCACTGGAGAGAGAGCCACGCGAGGTTGGGAGTGATGGTGGGAGTAGAAGAGGAATTGGAGTGGAAGAATGTGGGGTGGGTCTAATCCCAACAACATAGTGTGTGTGTGTGTGTGTGTGTGTGTGTGTGTGTGTGTCTTGTCTGTCTGTCTGTCTTCCTTTTCTTTTTTTTCTTGTTTTTCAAGACAGGGTTTCTCTGTGTGGCCCTGACTGTCCTAGAACTCACTCTGTAGACCAGGCTGTTCTTGAACCCAGAGATCGCCCTGCCTCTGCCTCCCAAATACTGGGAGGCAGGTAGTGAATCTTTTTACCAACTGGCTATCCTTTAATATTTTAATATTAATATTTAATAGTACATATATACACACATATCACACACATGCACTTGTGCTTGCATGCACTCAAGCACATGTGTCAATGCACATTTTTTTTATTAATTTTTTTTTTGGCAGGACTCACTATGTATCCCTGGCTGGCCTTGAACTCACAGAGATCCACCTGCTTTCTCCTCCCAAGTGCCAGAATTAAAGGTGTGCACCCCATTCCTTCCTACTGCCTCTGCCTCCCAAACGCTGGGATACCACCACACCCAGCTTGTTGTTGATGTAGGATGTTACCTTGTAGTCCAGGCTGGTCTCAAGCTCACAGTGATCATCCTGTGATATCACAAATCCTGGAATTACAGACTTGTGCACCGCACCACACCGAATGGCTTTAAAGTTTAGCAGTCCATAGCTAAGCTTGTTTTGCTTACCTATTCAACCCCCAAAATGTGTAAGATTGGTTTAAAGCACTTCATGGGGTTTAAAATTAAATTAGGGAGTCAACTCTCCAGTAATGTGATATAAAGTCAGCATCTTCCACATTTCTGGTTTGTATAATCCAGCATAATATTTTAATATCTTCTCCTTTCTAGATGGTAAATAGTGGTACAATTTGAATTTTTTATTTCTCAATTTATGTAGATGTCTATGTGTATGCATATGTATGTGTATCATGTGTATGTTTGTGTGTCTATGATGTATGTATATATATGCATATGTATGCATGTGTGTATACAGCATGCATGTATGTGTATGTGTGTATGTATGTATCTGTATGGGTTGTGTGTATGATACATATGTATGTGTGTATGGTGTATGTGTCTGTGTATGGTGTGTGTGTATGCATGTGTGTATATATGGTGTGTGCGTATGTAGGCACTTACACAGGTCAGAAAAGCATCAAATCCCCTGGAACTGGAGTCACAGATGATTGTGAGCCACCTGAACTGGATGCACGGAATTGAGCTCTGATCCTCTTCGGGAGCAGCAGGTGCTTTTAACCACTGAGCCATGTCTCCAGTTGGACTAGGAAAGTAACCAGGAGCAGTGCAGTACAGCAGCAGATGAGTTTGTGCCCCCGAGCAGTGTTTAGCTCCTCACAGCACAGTCGGCTCTGGTGTACAGAGAATGGCTCGGGCTGCTGAGAGACTCTGACGCTAGTGCTGGCTCAGAAGACAGAGTTCTCTGTACCAGAGACTTGGCCAGGACCCCGAGGCTCTCAGTCAGGCACGACGCGGTGGAGGGTGAGGAAGAGGGGGCAGGGGAGTGATCACGAGTCCAGCGACACTCCATTTGCAGAGGCTACACTAGGACCGCGCACAGTGCGGCACCTCCTGCTCTTGGTGTCAGCTGCCCAGGTCTCTTGGGAGACTGGTGGAAGTCGTCAGAGATAGACAGGCTTCCCAGAAATGACCTGCTGTAGTCCTAAGAAGGCCTAGGAAAGACTGTTGCACACATGCAAGAAGGCGCTGAGGAAAGCCTGACAGAGCATGTTACAGGTCTGAAGAAATGCCTGTCGCTGATTGACAGCACACACTGCTCTTCCTGAGGATCTGGGCTTGGTTTCCAGCACCCAAGGAAGGTGGCTCACGACTGCCTGTAACTGAGTTCTAGGGGGGCTGTCACGTGATGTGTTCAGCCTCATGTATATGCTGTATAATACATACACATGCATGTAAAAAGAAAGAAAGCACCTTACAGGAAGTCAATGAGGTAAAGCTTCAGTGGGGAGATGGGGGAGCTAGGGGACACACCGCCTTTGCCTCACCAGGGCCCTGCCTTCCCCTGTCATCCCAGGTCTTCTACACAGAGCGATACGAAAACAAGCAGGAGCAGGATCACTCGTCCATCAACCTGATCCGCTGCTTCTACCTGGGCAGCATAGACGCGAGCGAAACCACTTCCGAGGAGCAGATCCCCTACACCGTGTCTTCCACGTCACAGAAAAACCTCGGGCAGAGCTATGAGGACACGGAGAAGGCCTGGCTGCCCAGCAATGTCTCAAGGACCAGTTCACTGCCTCCGCCTGAGCCCTCAGAAAGCTTAGCGCAGAGTCAGTCCAGATCCGTCGTCGTCCCTTACTCAGACTCGGGTGTGCAGTTCAGCACCCACACCATCATCCTGGACTTCTCCATGGTGCACTATGTGGACAATCAAGCTTCAGTTGTGTTAAGGCAGGTAAGTACCACAGAGACCTGGCCCTAGGCTCTGAACCCCTCCCACACATAGCCCCATCCCAGTGTAATTCTGTGAGTCATGGTGGTTGCTCAGATCCTAGACATGGTGACACCAAAGGTGGTGTAAAGCAATCAGAATAAGAAGGAAATGAACCAGCCCTGGTCTGTGGAACTAGAGCAGTTAGTTCCCTAGACGTGGCTCATTCATTTCTCAAGGTTGGGGGCGGTGCTTCTTAATGTCCCACCCACTGTGGAACTCCAGGACAGCTATGGAGGACCAGACCCCCTCCCCCCCCTTGCTCACAATGGCTCCCTCCAAGTCCCCATGGATCTGCCCACTGTGAGCTGCGCTCCTTTGATGGGCATGCCCTCTTCTGACTTGGATCCAGGATTATGAAACCTTCACACTCCTGAAGAAGTAAGCTTCTCTCTTAAGGGAGTCTGGCTCCTCTTTGAGCTGAGGTGTGAGAAGCTTTTCAAAGCCGGAAAACCTGTGACTGGCTGTGCAAGGCAGGCTCCCTAAGGCTCCCTAGGGTTCCCGAGCGAGCGCTGTCCCTTTGCACCTCATTCCTGAGATGCCCAGTGTCTGTTTCCTCAGCAGCAGCTCTTAAGAGTTAACATTGTGAGCGTCCCTAAGACTGGAGATGTGGCTCAGCGGGCAGAGTACTTGCCCAGCACGCTTGAAGCTCTGGGTTTCTTCCCCAGCACCAAAGAAACTGGTTGTGGTGGCACACACCTATAATCTCAGTGCCTGGGGGTGGAGGCAAGACATTTGGTGGCTCAAGGTCATCACCAGTCACTTAGTGAGTTTAGGCCTGAGATCCTTCTTTACTTTTATTTAATTTTGTTTGTTTTTCAAGACAGGGTTTCTCTGAGTAGTTCTGGCTATCCTAGAACTAGCTCTGTAGACCAGCCTGGCCTTGAACTCAAGAGATCTGCCTGCCACTTCCTCCTGAGAGCTGGGAATAAAGGTGTGTGCCACCACTGCCCAGCAAGATCCCTTTTAAATATCCCTTTCACCACTTTTTTTTTTTTTTTTTTT
>NW_026067892.1:2064973-2069146 GCF_014885135.2 Alexandromys fortis | reverse complement strand
CTCTCTCTCTCTCTCTCTCTCTCTCTCTCTCTCTCACACACACACACACACACACACACACACACACACACTGTGTAGCACTGGCTGGTCTGGAACTCTGGAACTCACTATGTAGGCCTACCAGACTGGCCTGGGACAAACAGAGATTTTTGCCTGCTCTGTCTTCCAAGTACTGGTGTTAAGTGTGTGCTCCACCACGCACAGCCCTCACCACCCGTTTAGATCCAAATGTATTTGATGTGGTCTCTTTTCCAAACTTTCCATCGTAGGCCTTTGTGCGCAGGGCCAGGCTACCTTCCTCTCGTCTGGTGCTGTACTGATTCCTTTAGAGTGACTGAGGTCACATGATCAGATGCAGCCTGCAGGATGGCTGCTCCATATACACACACCTTTGCCTTCCATCCTCCCAGCAGCCCCCATAACAGCCCTGTTTGGAAAAATCCACGGCTTGGTGCTTCGGAACTTCAAGCATCTGGCTTTCCCTGGCTCTTCTCATCTCTCCTCTCTTGCCTCCCGTTAGAGGCACCCACACGGGAGGCCTTCTGGTCTGGGCAAGCCAGGATCCTCTGCCTTTACAGCTGTGAGACGCATGGTCCACAGCTCTGCCCTGCAGTCTAGGCTTCCTCATGCTTCTGCAACGGTCCTGTGCATCTCTCACTGCAGGAATTTTTTATGGTCCACTTGCCCTAAATAAAGAACATGGGATAGAGAGATGGCTCAGTGGTTAAGAGCGCTGGCAGCTTTTCCAAAGGTTGCAGGTTCAGTTCCCAGCACCTACATGGCAGCTTACAACTGTCTGTAACTCCAGTTCCAGAGGGCTGAATGTCCTCTCTGCTTTTATGAGCACCAGGCACACCCTGAAGACATACAGACTCACACACATGACTAAAAATACATCTTTTTTTGCAAGGAGGGTAACTCTTTGTAACCACTATCTAGAATGTTCCCAAGAGCATCCTCGCCCCATCTATCCTGAGCTGCCTCATGTAAACATCATCATGGGAACAGTCTTCCTGCTTAGGTTTTAAGCATCCCTCCCCATCACTCCCCACCCACATGAGATGCACTGATAGGTATTTGTGTTCCCAGCCGTGGTACTCAAAGGCCCACTCACCCAATGCTCCTGGACTTGGAAGGAAGAAGTAGTGAGCGGCTGATGAGGCCTTAGACCCAGTCAGTGGGTCATTTTCGGTGTGCGTGCAGCGCTCTCACTCGGGCTATCTCTCTCCCTGCAGATATGCAATGCCTTCCACAATGCCAACATTTTGGTGCTCATTTCGGGGTGTCACAGTGAGTACCCTTCCCCCGTGAGAGATTGTATGTCTCGTCCCCCAGTGCTCTGCTCCAAGCGCTGCTCCAAGCGCTGCTCCAGGCGCTGACACCTGTGTGTCTGGCTTTGGTTTGTAGCCTCTGTGGTCAAGTCATTGGAGAAGAATGACTTCTTTGACCAAGGCATCACGAAGGCCCAGCTCTTCCTCAGCCTCCACGACGCAGTGCTGTTTGCCTTATCAAGGAAGATGCCCGAGCCCTCGGAGTTAAGCATGGATGCAACTGAGACAGTGATACGTGAAACCTACTCGGAGTCAGACAAGGTAGGATGCTGTGGAAAAGTGGGGAGAGGGGGGTGTCTGATGAGAGGTAAAGGGTGTTCACGGAAGGCTGGGCTGCACCTGTGCCAGAGCTGACGCTGAGCAAGCTCTGGGACCAGTCACGAATGGTAGAGACTGCCACAGCCCCTAGTGTCCCATGCAGGACCCCCGCCCCAGCCAGCCCAGCAGAGGCCTCAGGTATCCTCGTCCATCGCCCTATGGCTAGTGTCACACCAATTGCTAGAGATCTGAGACCCTCGCCTGGCCATCCAGACTCTAGAGCCTCCCTTACCACCACCTCCAGAGGAGTCTTAAGTCTGATGAGTAGAAGCCATGTCTGCCCGTCTGCCGCCCAGGACTTGGGTGATTATTTACATTGTGGGTAATGAGGATTCATGACCAGATACAAGAGAGGAAGACACATACATCCACAGTCTGAACCGTTTCTTAACCCTAAATAGAAACCTGAGTGGGCTTTGGGCTTCCCAGATCAGAGTCCACAGGGAAATTAAAACATGGATAGGCGTGCAGTGTTATCTAATGGCCGGGAATTATTTTTCAGTCAACTCTTTTGTTTCTGACCTGCTGGGCTTTAATAGTTTGCGTTTTTATGACAAGAAAAATGTACCGCGATAAGGTTTTTAAAATAATTGGAGAAGTGAAAAATACACAGACTGACAGAACCCAGCTCTTCTTCATCCCCCTCCCCCGGGCTTTGCTGAGGTGTCTCACAGGTCATGTGTCTCATTTTTCCAGAACAGTTTTCTTCCCTGTCACCGAGATCAGAACGTAGGGCTTCTGGTTTGCTCTGCCACCCACTCCTGTTTATAAACCTCAGAGCTCTTCAGGTTCGCCCCTGCCCGGAGCGAGAATTCTCCTGAGGACTGGCAAGATGACTCAGTGGGTAAAGGCACTGCTGTGGCATTGGAATCCACTGGGAAAGATTGTAGTTTAGACTGATGAATTCATTCTTAATGCTAGCAGAGGGACAGCAACCTGAGAGCCAAACAGCACTGTGTGCGGAAGGGAGCTAAAGGCAAGGTTTGTAAAGGTGGATATCAAAGGTGCTCGTCACACCATCTGCGGCATCCACGGCATCCACGGCATCCACGGCTGGGCAAGAGGACTGGTTTCTCCTTCCCACCGCCCAGTCATAAAAAGACCTCTGCACTTCATTCCCACCCAACAGGATTGGGCGAATTCACAAAAGCAGGAAGCAAAGGTTAAATGCCTCTCAGTGGGGATGCCATTGTCCCTTTTTTCTTGGTTATTTGTTGTTTGTTTTTGAGACCTGTTTCTCTGTGTAGCCCTGGCTATCCTGGAAGTTGCTCTGTAGGTCAGGCTGACTCTGGTTCTGGGGCCAATATTGCCTGACTTCAGGATTCTATTCTAATCTCACAGGCATTCAAGGGCAAAGTTCAACAGCCCTTAAGGGCCGCCTGGTACCACATGAAGTTTCTTTAGCCATCACAGGAGCATTATGTGTAAATTATTACACAGGTCTGTGCACTCCGGGGGAAGTGTCTCTAGTGGCTGGGGTAGAGCAGGCAGTGACAGAGTGCCATCAGGCTCAGGCCACAGCACTCACTGCCAAGCCTGGCGCCCTGAGTTCTATTGCTGACCCACACGGTGGGGAGGAGAGAACCAACCAATATACTCCCACAGTGGTCCTCTGACCTCCACACGGGCACCATAGCACACGGTGTACACACACACAAATAAACAAACAAATAAATGTTTAAAAAAAAACTTTTTAAAAATTCTTTTAGCCAGGTGGTGGTGGCACACACCTTTAATGCCAGCACTCAGGAGGCAGAGGCAGGTGAATCTCGGAGTTCAAGGCCAGCGTGGCCTATAGAGCGAGTTCTAGGATGGGCTCTTAAGCTACACAGAGAAACCCAGTCTCAAAGAAACAAAAAGAAAAGAATTCTCTTGACAGTCTTTCCGACCAAAGGCGCCCTTCTCACTCCCGGAGCTTCCACTGATTCTCAAGTGTTTGTGTCCTTCGGAAACACCTGCATTTGTCACTCAGAGGAGGACAGCGGGGCCCTCTGGGTCCCAGCCCCCTGCATTTTTGACTCAGTGGAACTTGGGTGGGTATCAAGAGTCTCATCTCTACTAAATTACCAGGTGATGCTTGGATCTAGAAATCACTGGTAACTGAACTATTTCTCTCGTTGGAACTAGAGATGCTACCCTGGAGGTGGTACAGTCCAGGGTGGCTCTGACCTCAGTTCAAGACTTGAGGTTTTTCTGGCCCATCCCATGGCAGAGTGTAGGTAGTTTCCCTACAGCCCTGCCCTGAAAGCCATCAAAAGCAAGGAGCAGCTGGGTGGCTCTGTCCAGACCGTCAAACACCCACAGAACAAAAGTGGCCCCAACTCCCAAGCTCACTCCGTGATCTTTAACCATCTCCCTAGTTGTGGCAATTTTCAGGGTGACTTTGATTGGTATTATGGTATCTTCATTCAGAGGTTGTTGTTTTGGTTTGGTTTGGTTTTTGGAGACAGAGTTTCTCTGTGTAACAAACAGCCCTGGCTGTCCTGGAACTCACTCTGTAGACCAGGGTGACTTCGAACTCATC
>NW_026067892.1:2061974-2064544 GCF_014885135.2 Alexandromys fortis | reverse complement strand
AGACAGGGTTTCTCTGTGGTTTTGGAGCCTGTCCTGGAACTAGCTCTTGTAGACCAGGCTAGTCTTGAACTCACAGAGATCCGCCTGCCTCTGCCTCCCGAGTGCTGGGATTAAAGGCGTGTGCCACCACCGCCTGGCTCACCATGCTGTTTTGATCAGCGTCACTTTAGAATACATTCAAACACTGGTTAAGAAGTCTCGAGTTATCAGCATTCTAGTTCCCAGTTTCCTAACTCATTATTACCATTATTCTTCAGGCTCTGTCCTGTCCTCAGAGAGGCAAACAAAATCCCTGTCAAGGTTTCCCCGAGAATCACCCCAAAATACAGAGGAGGTTGAGATGTGTATTGTTCCACTTTCCTTTCTTTCTGGGCGCGGGTTCTCTGCATTCGTTCAGTCTCCTAGCATTGCAGTGACAGGAAGGTGGCTGGCTCCAGAGACAAATCCCCTGGAGCAGGAGTTCTAAGGACTGTGTGCTACCTGATGTGTGTGCCAGGAGCAGACTCGGGTCCCTTAGGAAGAAGCCAGTGCTCTCACTGCTGAGCTGCCATGCCCCGTTTTACTTGTTTTTGTTGTTAATTGCCTTTCAGAACAAGTCTTCACCGCCTGGGTGTGCTGGTTCACTTATAACCTGCCTGCTCAGGAAGCTGAGGCAGGAGGATCACCTAAGCTCACAAGTTTGTCAGCAGCCTGGACAGTATAGCAAGACTGTCCTTCCCAATCCCAAACTAAAACCACAGTAAAAGTAACTTTATTCTGCACCAAATGCTCCAATAGACATCTGTGCAAAGCAGGCAGGAGGAAATCTGCGTTTAAGAGCATGCAGGTGCTGGGAATTGAACCAGGGTCCTCTGGAAGAGCAGTCAGTAGCTGTGTTCTGAAACCCTTGACTGCTTGGAAGTGGAATTCACTGGTAAGTCTTAACCTCCAAATGTGTGTTGTTTCAGAATGGCAATCAGAGACATCAAACCGGCGGTAGCATCTTAGAAGCTCCCCAACGTGCAGGCTCAAACTACATCAAGACCCACCAGCCCATCAAGGATGATTTGGATTTTGACCTGAACCTGGATTCTGGACAGAACAGTGGGCTGGGGCTCAGTCTGGACCTGAACCTAGTCTTGGACCAGGAGTCAGAGTTGGAACCTGAGTCTGAGCTGGAGTCTGAGATCCAAACCAGATCTGATCTGGAGACAGAGCTAGAGACAGATGCCCAGACAGAGCCTGAGATGGAGGAAGAGCCAGAGCCAGAGCCAGAGCCGGAGTCAGAGAAAGAGAGGAGGCCCCAGCCTAGGACCCGGATCAGGGCTCACAGCCCCTGGCGGAACTACTTCACTGCCTATCGTTTTGGGAGTTCGAGCTCCCAGTCTCGTATTCCATCTCAGACACCTTCAGTGGAGAAGAAACAGCCGCGTGCTCATCCAAACTCGCCCCACGGCGATGAGGACACTTGGTAGGTGAACTGGGAAGAGAGAGCAGGCAGATTATTTTGGCGAATCCTCCCTGCCCAAAGGCACCACTGGGGCATGAGATCTAGACTGGGTACCAGCCACCCGTTCTGGCTCTGTAACCCTGCACCTGCTGACTTCCTTCTTTCTGGGTTACGGGATCACATGCCCATCACACACCCAGGCTGCGTGACTCAGGGTCCACAGTTGTCTCTGAGGTCTGTCCCCAGGAGTCCCAGTCTTCACCTTCGGCAGATTTCCAGTGCTGGCTTTCCTGCACACACTCCACGTCTCTGCCAACTGTGCCAGATTGTCTCTGACTACCTCCTCTCCTCTCCGTCCCCCTTTCTCCCAAGAAATGAGGCTCAAATAAAATATGTGACTATACTTAAAACATTCAGACTTCTCCTGCCTGTCTCTGTATCCCACAACCCTGAAGAAATGCCAGGTGGGAGGGGCGCCAGAAGGGAGCCAGCAAAAGAAAACCCAGGCAGTATTTGGAGCTGACATGCAGGAAAATATTGCCACCATCCAGAGGGGCTGGGCAAAGGTAAGCTGGCCTTCAGGCCTGGAGCACTGGGACCTGCTTAGCTTTTGCCGTCCGCTTTCCCTACTTCTGGCTTCACAGTCATCCAGAGGCACCGCGGCAGTGGACGGTGACAGCCATTACCAGACTCTCTAGTCTGGACAATGCACTCAGCTACAACTGCTTTCTCTTACAGGTTTTCCAAGCCAGCCTGGAGCCATTACCAGACTTAGTTTAAAATGTGTGATGGGTGTGAGCAGTGGCTCAGCAGTTTCTAGCACTGACTGCTCTTGAAGAGGACCCGAGTTCAGTTCCCAGCACCTACACTGGGTGATTCCCCAGGGCATGGAACTCCAATTCCAGTGAATCTGATGCCCTCTTCTGGTGCCCAAGGAAACTACATGCATGTGGTGTATATACAGACAAGCAGGCACACATACACATTAAGAAAAAAATAAACCTAGCCGAGCACACCTTTAATCCCAGAGGCAGAGGCAGATGGATCTCTGTGAGTTCGAAGCCAATCTGGTCTACAGAGTGGGTTCTAGGATAGCCAGGGCTGCACAGAGAAACATTGTTCCAAAAAAAAAAAAAAAAAA
>NW_026067892.1:2037201-2060531 GCF_014885135.2 Alexandromys fortis | reverse complement strand
AGATTAGGAAGTGCTTTGATAAAATAACCCACCTCCTAGACTGGAGCCGCGACTAAGGAGACAAAAGCATGTACCTCTCGCGCAGAGACCCGAATCCAGTTACCTGGCACCCACGCCCTCACCTGGCCTCCGAGAGTACCTGTACACACGTGCACATGTATACACATAAGCACACACATATAATTAAAAATAAGTAAGTATCTTACCCTAGGTACTTTTTTCTTGTGGGGATTAAGAAAAGCCACCTGGACCAGGCACTGGTGGCGTGCCCCTTTAATCCCAGCCCAAGGGAGGCAGAGGGACGTGGAGCTCTGTGAATTCAAGGTCAGCCTGGTTTACAAAGTGAGTTCCAGGACAGCCAGAGCTGCACAGTGAAACCCTGTTTCAAAAAAATCAAAAGAGAAGGAAGGAAGGAAGGAAGGAAGGAAGGAAGGAAGGAAGGAAGGAAGGGGGAAGGGAGGGAGGGAGAGACAGAGAGAGAGAGAGAGAGAGAGAGAGAGAGAGAGAGAGAGAGAGAGAAAGGTCAAGTCACCTGGGACACCTTCTGGCCCTGCTGCACCCACCCCAAGGCCCCTCTGCAGTTCCCAGGTCTGCATGTTTTTCCCACAGTCCTTTCTCCATTAGTGGACTTGAACACCAGGGATCAGCAGAAACTGTGGCCATCCTCCCCTCACCCTCTCCAGCTTCCTAGGACTCCCCAGTGTACGTCTGCCTTCCTGGCCCAGGGAGGCTGTTCTTGATCAAGCTGTGCTATCAGCCTTGGCCTCCAGACATCTTCACTCAAGGTGTGAGCCAGTGCTTCCGTGTGCTGAGCCTTACACTTTCCTGGGGGGTCCCGGGATTAACCCTTTCTCTGGAGGAGATCCTGATCTGGGGGAGGGGCAGCACACCACACAGGACTAGACTGTGGGATGCCCTGACAAGTATGTTTGACAAGCGTCATAGAGAATGGGAGTGAGGGCCAGGGAGGTAGGACAGGACTCTGTCATACCCTCTGCTGGAGAAGTCTCGGATAAAGGACTTACAGGAAATGTGGTTGGAGGACAGATACCTGTGAGGTCCTTAAAGGTTTCATTCACTGAGATGCATCCACTGGTTTTCATTCTTTCTTAGTGGCTGGTCTCTGTGACGTCCTCATGCCTCTGCTATAAGGATGCACACTAGTTTACCCTGTGTCCTTCTCTCCCAAGGAACATAATGCCTTCCATAGTGACTTCCAGCAGGCCAAAACAATGAGCCTTATTTGCTGACCCTTTGCCACATGCCAGCTCTGGTCAAAACACTTTCTAAAACTGAGCACAATGTGCACAAAATTCCCAAGAGTTAGGGTGGCTATTCCCCAGTCTTCCTTCGAAGGAGCAAATAGCCCGGGCTTCTACTGAAGAAGGCCTCTCAGCTCTGCCGTTTGACCCATTGTTTAGTGTTCGCCACAGCGGAGGTTCAAGGTGAGTCCAATATGCAAATTTCTGGTAAAAGGGAAGGGTTGTGTTACCAAAGGGGGAGGGTAAAGGGTTGGCACTAGAGACACATCCTGTTTGCATAGGATGGCTCAGACTGTACAAACGCTGTGTATGCTCATTGCCCACTGCCTGTCACTGAGATGGGCATGACTGTCCCTTTATCCAGAGGAAGAGTCTCAGACAGGATTGTGCCCAACTGTCTCATAGAATCCGTACCCAGCTTGGACTCCAGTTATCAGAGCATCACTCTGGGTGACCGCTCCCTTTGGTAAAAGATGCCTTTGACAGCTCTGGACACAGGTGGCTGCCACCTTATTTGTTTGAGATGGCCTTTGCACTGGCCTGGAACTCATCAAGTAGGTGAGGCTGGTTGACCAGTGAGCCCCAGGAACTGGGATTACAAGTAACCCTTCCAGCCTTTTCTTCCTCCTCTTCTTCCTCCTCCTTCCCTTCTCTCCCTCCCTCCCTTTTTTTTTTTCTTCTTCTTATGCATATGGGTTTTTTTGACTGCATGTATGTCTATGCACCACATGTGTGCCTGGTACCCAGGGAAGCCAGAAGAAGGCATTGGATTCCCTAGAACTGGAGTTACTGATGGTTGTGAGCAGAGGTATGGGTACTCCGGGTCTCCTGGAAGAGCAGACACACACACACACACACACACACATATATTTTATCAAGACAGATTTTCTCTGTTTAGTTTTGGAGCCTTTCCTGGAACTTACTCTGTAGATCAGACTGGCCTTGAACTCACAGAGATCCACCTGCCTCAGCTTCCCGAGTGCTGGGCTCAAAGGCCTGCACTACCACCACCCGGGGAAAAACCCATTTATGATAATTGGCTTGAATGTGGCTTGGAGCCAGCTAAGGAAGCATAGTGCAGAGTCTACCTGTTGTCTGTGGCCTACTCTGAGAGGAATTGTGATTCTGGGACTCGAGTGAAGTCAACCCATCGTTCATGCCATGCTCATGGCACAGTCTAGAACTTCAGAGAGCTGAGGGAACGGGCCATCGGAGCTGCATTCTGCCTGCCTATCAGTGACGATTTGCCATCTGCAGCCGGCTTCCGTGCTGCAGCAGTGAAGCTGTTACAGAAGCAAATCCTCACTGTGGCTCTTCCCTGGCCGGCAACATTCCCAACCTAAAAGGCCCCTAAGAGCTGGGTGTGGTCAGCTGGGGTCACTGGGCCTTTCCGAGGCACTGCGGGGTACCACAGCCTGCAGCCTCCTCGCCCTCTCCTCTCTGTTGTTTCTGCCCATTCCTCTATTCCCATCCCGGTCCACTCCGTCTTCTCCTTCCTTCCAACCCTTAACCCAAGCTCATTGTCCTTACAAAGTTAGGGTTTTGATAGAACAAAGCGGAAGGGGGTTTGGTTCCAGGCAATCTCTGTGCTCCACGTGCTCCAGACTCACCTGCTTGGGAGCACCATGAGGTGCTCTGGGTGTAGCCACCTCCTAGACAGGCTGGACTGGCTAGTTTCCCCTTGGCTACTCTCTGCTCTCCTCCACCCTGCTGGGCCTGGAAGGTTGCCCTAGAGGACTTCATAACTAGGGTGCACCTCCTTCTAACTTCAGGTGGGTTTAGCAGTAGGAGCCACCGTCTGAGAGAATGCAAGGCGAAAGACACTGGGCGTTTATTTTCCAGCTGTGCGGATCACAGTCTCAGCCTCCCCATCTCAACAGGCAACCGAAGAGTTAAATCAGTGAGCTGCAGAGAAAGATTTCCTCATGGTGGCCACACTGAGATGAGAAAGAGGCCCCAGGACCCTCCAGTCCACCTTTGGGGTCCTGATGTGAGGTCACGAGGTTTGCACAGATAAGCAGACCTGGTCAAAGTCGACCTGCCCACCACTGACCCGATACTGTCTGAGCACCAGTTTATCTTCCTGCAAGGTGGCCTGAGAGTTGTCAGAACCATGAGAAAATGTCTTCCCGGGAGACAGTTCCCCCTAGCTGGTGCCAGGCTTCTTCAGCCTTTTATTTCTCTCAGAATTAGATTGCTGGGGGAAATTCCAGTTCCTTAGGGACCATTGTTTCAGTAATGTGATGGCCCAAGGGAGGGGCACAGAGTTCCCCCACCCACCCCCATCTCCACATACACCCACAGCCACTCACAGGATTTCAGGCAGCCCAAGTTGACCTCAAATATGCCGTGTAGCTGATAAGAACCTTAAACTTCTGGTCCTCCCACCTCTACTACCTCCAAGTGCCAGGATTGCTGGCATGTGCCACCATACCAGGTTTGTGGGGATCAAACCCAGGGCTTTGTGCACACTGGGAAAGTACCGGGCTTCATTCCCACAAGGGTGCATCCCTCCTGGGGCTGCTTTGTTATCAGGGGCCCTTTCTTACTACAACTTTGTTTTAGATTGAGACACGAGGAGAAAACAGCCCCCTATAAGGGAAGGAAAGAGGCAGAGAGAGTCCCCTTCCTAGCACTCAGGAAGAACCAACCTGCACCCCACGCCTCGAACTTGCAGAAGAATTTCTGCTGCTGATACCATGACAGTGGCTTGTTCTGGTGACTCCAGCAGCTAACACAAACTCTCTCTGGCTCTGGAGATGCGTCCTTCCCTGTCTGGGTCTGGAGTGGAAACTCGGGTTGCTGCTGGGCCTTTGCTACCTCGGCATCTCTTTGGCTCCCCTTAACCCTAGCCACACTTCTATCCCTCCATTAATTTATCCTCTGTTATCCTTGTTCACAAAGATGGGGGCTGGAGAGATGGCTCGGTGGTTAAGACTGCTTTTCCAGAGAGGATCCGAGTTCAATTCCCAGCACCCACGTGGCTGCTCACAACGGTCTGTAACTCCAGGATCTGGACACCCTCACACAGACTTGCATGCAGGCAAAACACCAATGCACATAAAATAAAATAAATTAATTAAACATTCGCATACAAATACCATCACAAGGGCAAGAAAAGGTTCCTTTAGGGCTCTCTGCCTACACAAACAGCAGGACTTTTCTGTCAGCAGAGAGTATCTGGTACAGCTCCGGTTTCTGTTGTTTATGCTATCCAGGAGGATTAAGGGATGCCAATAGGGGACTTGCCACTTTGGATGTAGTTTGGGGATTGTAATATTTTGTCACCCTCAAGATAAAAGAATGTCTGAGTTCCAGGACTACATAGAGAAACCCTGTATCAAACAAAACAAAACAAAAAGATAAAAGAATTTAAGTTGGACGTGGTAGCTCTCACTTTTAATCTCAGCATTCAGTAGGCAGAAACAGGCAGAGCTCAAGGTCAACCACAATCACTTATTAAGACCCTGTGTCAAAACAAAATAAAGAGAATGTAGCTGGGTCGCTGGCACACACTTATAACCTCAAGAAGCAGAGGCAGAAGGATTGCCTGGAATTTAAGGACAGCCTGGATGTCATGGCAGGACCCCATCTCAAAGGACCCATGACAATGACAAGGACAGAGAACTCTGGGCTTGAGGACACCTCAAGTATTCAGGCTTAGGTGATGGGATTTAGACACTGCCTCAGAGGTGTTGGGGGAGATCGCGAGAACAGCCTTTACAAGGATGTTACTTGGAGAGGAATAGGATGGTTTTCAGAAATTAAATTTTGACACCGCCCATGAGCAGCCAAAAATATGATGGCTTTTGCTGTCTGAATAATTCTACTTTAAAAAGACTTGCAGAAAAACAGCTGGGGGAGGAGGCATGTGCATCTAAGAGGCGATGCATGCCAAAAAACCAGCCTCTTCTCTTTAGGACAGGGCCTCAGATCGCACAGACCAGCCTTGAATTGGCTCTATGACCAAGGATAACCTTGAATGTCTGATCTTCTCACCCCTATCTCCCCAGGGCTGGGCATGTACCACCTCAGTTTTATGCAATGCTGGGAATTGAACCCAGGGCATCCTGCTTACAGGCAAACACTTTATCTACTGAGACACAGCCCCAGCCCATAGCTACCCCTATAGAATGATTTCCAGAAGGGCAAAGTCCAGGCAACCTTCCTCAGCTGGTGCTGGGGAGTACAGGAAGGTATGGAGGGCTATGTATATTAAGTAAGAAGCAGAAAGCAGGAGGTGGTGGTGCACACCTTCAATCCCAGCACTCGGGATGTGGGGCAAAGGTGGGTGGATCTGTGAGTTCGTTTGAGGCCAGCCTGGTCTACAAAGTGAGTTCCAGGACGGCCACGGCAACACAGAGAGACCCTGCCTGGAAAGACGAGAGAGAGAGAGAAAGAGAGAGAGAGACAGAGAGACAGAGAGAGACACACACACAGAGAGAGACAGAGAAAGAGACAGAGAGACAGAGAAAGAGACAGAGAGAGAGAGCGAGCCTTAGTATTGAAGGTGAAGGTACAAACATATGAACATGCGTAGAGATCTTAGAAATATTGTGGAAAACCGAATTATGCTGAGAAACTAGGGAAATACATGAGGAAAAACACCTCAAAAAAGTGGGGGGTGAGCAGGTGACAATCTTGGAAAATCAGTCCAGTGAATTTTTATATGGGCACTAGATGAGATTCTCAATGGAGTTGTTGAACAAGTGTTATCAAGTCATCAAATTCTTAGAAGTGATGGCCAGCAGAGGCGACTGAGTCACTGCAAGCTTGCTGATGGATCTGCAGTAAACAGTGTTTGTGTTCCTGAGGAAGCCAGAAGGTGTCAGAGCTCCTGGACCTGGTTTTGTGAGCTGCTACGAGCTGCAGCTCTACAGGGTAATAGGAACCAAACTGAGCTGTTTCTCCAGTCCCTGGTCATTTCCCTAAACCACTCTAGGAGTTGCATGGTCCAGGAAGCATGACTTGGGTGATGTGGGAATGAAGAAATGAAAGACACATACGGAAAGCTGGGAGCAGGTGGGCCACGCTACAGCAAACCGGAGTGATCGTTTTTTTGGTACTGCACAAGGACTGGGCAGCTGGTCTCCTGGGAGGTCTCTGCAGGGGAGCAGTCTCAGGCTATAAACAGCAGGGAAGAGGAAGCTGTGGTTCAAGGTGATACTATCTGTGGCTTTCTGTCGGGAAGGTTGAGTAACAGCAAGTCCACGGGCAGTAAAGGCAGCAAATACTGTGTGTGTGTGTGTGTGTGTGTGTGTGTGTGCGTGTGTGTGCGGTGCCTTTGCCATCCCTATGAGCCCCACCTGGGGAAGGCACTGCCATTTCCTCGGAGGAGGCATCTTCTGTGACTGTGCCCCTGTCAACAACACGGGTTTCCTGCTGGCGCAGTCCTCAGATTCTGAGACCTCAGGTACTTTCTGGCCCTGCTATCTATCCTTTGAGTCTCAGGTTTAATATAGAAAGCAGTTTTCATTGGCCAACAGGTGCTGGCCTCTTTCACAATAAACCCAGAAATGCCATCATTCAGGTTCTGCACAGCCGACATAAGGGATCTGAATTTCCAATTTGGCAAACTCAGCTTTCTAGCCCCGCCTATCTCGTACCTGCAGTCATCCTCAGCCCCAGGCTCCACCCACAAGTTTCCAGCCTGGGCCTTTTTGCTCAATTGATTTTTCTCATTCAGGAATGCCTGACATCTTCTTCCCCACCTATGAAAATGCTACACCTCTCTCAACACCCACATCAAAAGTTGCCTCCTCCCTGGCTGGACTAATTTACCTGCTTGGCTCAGAGGGTTGTGCCTGGGCCCCCAGGCGTGACCTGTGCTTCTGTGGGCGCTCATCCTCCTTTTCCAACCAGTTGATTACTTGTCTGTTTTCCCTCCTTCCCTTCTCCTTCTGCTTCCCCCTCCTCTCCCTTCTTTTTGCATGTAGATGTGTGTAGGCATCCATGCATATGTGCCCCCATGTGTGAGCGCAGCTGTGTGTGTTGCATGTGTACGTGTGCCTGTGCATTGCATTCAGAGGCCTGAGGTTTTGCTTTCAGTGTTTCCCTCAGTTCTCTGCTTTATTCTCTCGTTGAAGCCAGAGAGTGCCAGCTTATCTAGCTAGACAGCTTGCTCCAAGAGCTTTGTCTCCCACAGGCCACCTTACCTACACAAGCAGTTACATGAGCCATTTCCCCAGTCTGAGTCCCACTTACCCCTACCCTGTCCAGCTGGAGGACAGACTTACGCCCCAATGGAAAGGCTTCAGTCAACAGTAGAGTTCACAGAGGACGGTAACCCCAAAGGTTATGCTACCTTGTGGCTTCTTGTTGTTTAAACGTTTGGGGTTCTTTGGTTTTGCTTCCCGAGACAGGGTCTCTCTCTGCAGCCCTGGCTATCCTGGAACTCACTCCGTTGACCAGGCAGGCCTCGAACTCACAGAGTTCCACCTGCCCCTGCTTCCCAAGTGCTAGAATTGAAGGCATTTGCCACCATGGCCTGCTAGGTGTTTTTTGTTTGTTTGTTTCTGTGTTTTTTTTTGAAGATTTATTTATTTACTTAATATGTATATAGTATTCTGTCTGCAGGCTGGAAGAGACCACCAGATCTCATTACAGATGGTTGTGAGCCACCCTATGGTTGCTGGGAATTGAACTCAGGACTTTTCGAAGAACAATCGTGCTCTTAACCTCTAAGCCATCTTTCCAGCCCCCCTCCCTTTCTTAATGTGCGTGCATTTGTGGGTTTGTGCACCTGAGTGCAGTCACCTGCATAAGCCAGGTGTCAGATACCCTTGCTGGAGTTACAGGTAAGGCACTGGATATGGGTGCTGAGGACCCAACTACAGCCCATCTTTAAAATATGAATGGCTTTACAACAGAGGTTGGAAAGCTAAGGCCTGAGCATGATTGAAAAACCATGCTCTAAAAGAGAGATCAAAAGGAGACTTTTGGTACATAGAGAAAGTATGTAAAATTCAAATTTCCGTGCCTATAAGTAAATCTTTATAGGAACAGACACACATCCTACGTTTTAGAATATGGTCCAGAGAGCTTCACGACCCACTCTCCCACCCACTTCAGAAATAACTGCTGATCCTATTTGACCCTAAGGGTTGCAATGACTCAATCACTGGGTTGAGACACCAAGATTCTGAGTATACATTCTTCATAATGTTTGTGTAATGCAGATAATAACCACCTTGGCCTGAGGTTGACATCCACATCAAATAAGAGCATGCATGCACTTAGCAAAGTATGAAAACATTCCATAAACCCTACCATGTATTGGAAAGGAGAAAATGGAGTTTTCATCTCACCCCTTCCTTTAAAGCTTTCTCCTGAACTTCAAACTTCTTGGGAAAATTTACTTCTTAAGTTTTTGCTTTTATTTCTAAAAGCTATTACTTTCATTTATTTATGGGGAAGAGGGTTGTTGCTTGTGCCATGGCTCCTGTGTGCAGGCCGGAGGACAACCTGTGGGACTTGGTCCTCTCCTTCCACCCTGAGGGTTCTGGGTTTGAACTCAGGTCGTCAAGCTTGAAGGTAGGCACCTTTATCTGCTGAGCCATCTTGCCCAGTTATATTGATTTGAAACAGGGTCTTATTATACAGCCCTGGCTAGCCTGAAACATGGCTATCTAGACCCAGTGGGGCCTCGAACTCACAAGAGATCCACCTGGGCTGCGGGCCCAGGTTTTCTTTTTTCTTTTTCTTTTTTTTTTTTTTTTTTTGGATTTTTCGAGACAGGGTTTCTCTGTAGCTTTGGAGTCTGTCCTGGAACTAGCTCTGTAGACCAGGCTGGCCTCGAACTCACAGAGATCCGCCTGCCTCTGCCTCCCGAGTGCTGGGATTAAAGGCGTGCGCCACCACCGACCGGCTCCAGGTTTTCTTAAACCATGATAGCAGCCACACGTTTCTTCCCTCCAGACTTTGTTCTGTGTGAATCCACGTACAAAGATATTATCCCATTTTCCTTAGTGTCTTAATTGGCCCTTACAAATAGCTCAGGAAGGAACTGGACACGTTTGGTTAATCCTTTTTGCAGGCTGGGAAGCTGAGGTTATTCCCGACTGACTGCGGGGCTCCGACCTTCCTCAGGAGGCAAGAACTTCTCAACGCCCCGCGCTTTCCAGCCCGGCCACTAAAACCAGACCCATGCACACGAGGTTTCGGCTTAGAACGCGCTCTTCGATCCTCTCTACTCCTCTGCAGCCCTCCCTGGAGCAGGTGGTAGGCTCCGTGCCCACTGCGCACGCGCGCGGGGCGTGGCCGGGCGGGCCCGGAGGCGGGGCCTGCGCGCGCCAGGAGGAAGAGCTGGGATTTGGGCCGCGGCGGGAGCCCGAGTCGCCGTCACTCGAGTGCGCAGGCGCCTGGCGGTTACCGGTCTCGCCATGGAGCGGAAAGGTGAGCTGCGGAGCGGCCTCCGCCACGAGGAATGACTGCGGCCCCCGAGTGCGCCGGGCGCCTCTCCTTGCTGCTTGTTGCAGCCCTCAGAAGCCGCTTCGCCCTAGCCGCTCGCCCCTTGGCCGCGGCGTCCCCGGGCGTCCGCCCGTCCCCGCCCCTCGCTCCGCAGCCCCCAGGCCGGGGTGGCGAGGCCTCATGGCCGGCCCGAGCCCCTGCGGGCGCACCGAGCCTCGCAGTCGCCGTGCACCGCGGGCAGCCGGCCCCGCGCTCGGTCCGCAGCCGCAGGCCCTTCCGCCCCGCGTTCTCGCGCCATCCCCCGCCTCCCTCTTCCATCGGCCCTTCACCCATCCTTCTCTCCCGCAGTGCTCGCGCTCCAGGCCCGAAAGAAAAGGACCAAGGCCAAGAAGGACAAAGCCCAAAGAAAGTGAGTCTCGTACCCCAACATCCCTCCCTTAGCGTCTCCTCGGGGACCTCCTCCCGGGTTGCGCTCCTCGGACGCACACGGGGTCCGGGCGGCTCCCCCAGTTCCATCCCACCACATGGCTTCTGGGCTGCTGGGTGAATCGCTCTCCGGGAACCATGTGGAAGGGAGCTGGGGCGCCGGGCCTGCTGGAAAGGACCGGAGCCTGCCCGGAACCGCTCCCCAACTCCACCGAGGAAGCCCAAGTGTGGGCCGGCGGCCGAAGCTGGTAATCATTACCTGTTTATGAACTCTGTTCGCACTCCCTTCCTGGATCCGCAGTGTCTTGACTTGCCTCCTGTGTCTGTCTGCACGCTAGGCCGTCGGAAAATTGTTGAATGAATTTTCCCTGTTTACTCTTGGTCCTGCCAACTACACGCATTCTTGGGTAGAGGAGGGCGGCGGGAAACACCCCCCCCCCCCGTTTAGTCTTCCTCCTAAGTCTGCTGCATCGCTGTCCTCAGCCTGCAGCGTGTGTGGGATAACCACGTTGTGCACTGTTGGCGGGCGAGTATCAGGTCCTCAGTCGAATGGAGTTAGCGCAGCAATGTTGGAGTCTAATTACAGCTGCCGGTTGGGTGATTCTGGCTTGGTGGACCTAGTGCCACGCTTGTCCGATCTGATGCGTGATAGTGGTTTAGTGGTGGTGCAAAAAAGAGGGCACGCCTGATAGAAACCCGCCGGGTGGAAGGCTTCAGCAAATCTTGGTTTAGCATTGGCTGGCCTGGAACTCAGAGACCTGTCTGGCTCTTCTTCGAGAGGCTGGGATTAAATGTTTGCAACACCAATCCCGGCAAGCGAGTTTAGAGTTCAACATTAAGAACGCTCTTGTAACCCGGCGGTGGTGGCACAAGACTTTAATCCCAGTACTCAGGAGTCAGAGGCAGGTGGATCTCTTGAGTTCCGGGCTATCCCAGTCTACAGAACTAGTTCCAGGACAGCTAGAGCTGTTGCACAACAAGCCGTGTATTGAAAAAGCCCCAAACAAAAACACTCTTGAGCTAACATTTTGTTGCAAAAGCTCCTCGAGGTCGTTTTACAAAGTTCTCTGCCCAGCTCTTGATTTCAGGCACATTATTTTCTGTGGCTTTTCCCTTAATCTGAAGTTTTGTGTTGGGCACCTTCCAGTTGGGGCTGGGCTGGTCTAACAGAATTAGAGTTCTCTAGGTCACCTTGCTGAATGACAGTTCCAGATTTGGGTGGGTTGGGTGTTGTTTTTGGGAAGGCCGAGCAACGACTTCTTTGAGTAGGGCCAGAGTGGTGAGTGACTATCACCTCTTGCTCCATTTTCTGTTGTGTGTCTTAGGAAATGTTTTTGTTTTGTAAGCACTTGACCAAGGTGTGGGCAGATGGGAGAGTCCTTAGGTTCTTGTGTTGATTGTGATTATGTAGGGATTGTCCAGAACTATGTTTTTTGTTGTTGTTGTTGTTGTTAAGTTTTGGGTTTTGGTGGTTTTTTTTTTTTTTTTTCATGACAAGATTTCTCAGTGTAACAGTCCTAGCTGTCCTGGATCTCGATTTGTAGACCAGGCTGGCCTCAAATTTACAAAGATCTGCCTGTTCTGTGCCTATTGGGGAATCTGTGTGAATGTGTTTTATAATGTGTTTTCAGATAGAAGAAGGAAATGATTTTTTTCTTTTTCCAAAACAGCCATTCTTTTATGTTTTTGGGGTTTTTTGTTTGTTTGTTTGTTTGTTTTTTTCAAGACAGGGTTTCTCTGTGGCTTTGGAGCCTGTCCTGGAACTAGCTCAGTAGACCAGGCTGGCCTTGAACTCACAGGGATCCTCCTGCCTCCGCCTCTCTAGTGCTGGGATTAAAGGTGTGTGCCACTTGCTTGGTTGAAAAGGATTTTGAATCAAGAGTTTCACTATGTAGGCTAAGCTGGTCTTGAACTTGTAGTGATCCTCCTGCCTCAGTCTCCAGAATCATAGGATTACTGATCTTGTGCCATCATGCTCTGGTGCCTAATCACCCTTTTGGTTTGTTCTTAGAAGTTTTATCTTCCAGGCCATCTGTCCTGCTTTTGTAAGACGTGGAATTTTAGCCTGGCGCACGCCTTTAATCCCAGCACTCGGGAGGCAGAGGCAGGTGGATCTCTGTGAGTTCGAGACCAGCCTGGTCTACAAGAGCTAGTTCCAGGACAGACTCCAAAACCACAGAGAAACCCTGTCTCGAAAAACCAAAAAAAAAAAAAAAAAGACATGGAATTTTAGGGCTGGAGAGATGGCTCAGAGGTTAAGAGCATTGCTTGCTCTTCCAAAGGTCCTGAGTTCAATTCCCAGCAACCACATGGTGGCTCACAACCATCTGTAATGGGGTCTGGTGCCCTCTTCTGATGGAGGAAGGTCATTGGTTAATTATAATAAACCAACTGCTTGGCCTCATAGCTTAGAACTTAGATGGGAGGAGTAAACAGAATAGAATTCTGGGCGGAAGAGGAAGTGAGGTCAGACTCTGCTCTGCTCCCAGAGAGACTCGACAGCTCTGCTCCCTGGAGCAGAGACGCCATGCTCAGCTTTCCCTGGTAGACTCGACAGCTCTGCTCTTTGGAGCAGAGATGCCAAGCTCCGCTCTCCCAGGCAGCTCCTACCCAGGATGGACTGAGGCTAGAATCTTCCCGGTAAGCGCACCTTGGGGTGCTTACACACATCATTAGAAATGGGCTAGTCCAGGTGCGAGAATTAGCCTGTAAGGGCTAGAGTTCATGGGCCAAGCAGTTCTTTAAATGAATACAGTTTGTGTGTTGTTATTTCGGGCCTGAGCTAGCCAAGCTCCCGGGGTGTTGGGGACGCAGCCGCTGCTTCCTATTTCAACACTCTTCTGGCCTGCAGGCACACACACACACACAGACAGAATATTGTATACATAATAAATAAATAAATGTTTAAAAAAAAAGACATGGAATTTTATTTTGACATTAGGGTGGATCAAACTGTCATTTGGTAGGTGAATGTGTGGATGGTCACATACTTAGATTGTCTAGGTTGGGCATGCAGTGTATGTATATAGACACTTAGTGTGCGTGTCCGTGTACTGAAGTGTGAATGTGTAGCCCAGAGGCCAGCTTTTAGAAGTTGATCCTCTCCTTCCCCAGGGGTTGAACTTGGGTCTTTAGGCCTGGTGTACCCACTGAGCCATCTCACCTGCCCTGTATGTACTTGTTTTCAAAAGCAGGCATACCTGCTTTGTACTAAAAAAATATGCTCACTACTGCAGGTGACTTGGAGTTGTCCGTATTCTTACTTATCTCTTTGCAGCCCTTCTGTAGCATCGCAGAATAAAGATCTAGCAGTTATTTTACTGGTGTAACCCGAGTAGTTGAAATGTCTCATTAACTTGTTTAGAGTCCTGTGTCAGAAGCCCAGCCTGGCCCAGGTAACTGGACCCTGTTTCTGACTGCATTCCTGACACCTTGGCTGATCTGTAACAGTAAGCTGTTGGGAAGGCCTGCCATAGTCTGGTCTTCTGAGTAAGACAGATCTGATTTTGAGTTCTGATTGCAGGCTGACCTTGGACAAAGTTAGTCTTAAAAATACCTTTATGACCAGTAGCTCAGCCATAGTGAAAGGTGGTCAGGACTGACCAGTACAAAAAGCAAGCATTCACGGGAACAGTCTTAGAGTATTCAAGTGCACCCTATAATAGGGGCATGATGTGGTACCGAAGGAATGGATTGTCCAGGTGCTATGTGGGTCCTGTAAAACTCAAGCATTTGAAGGAGTACACCATGGCCATAGAGCGTGGCTAGGGCAGGGCTCCTGCCTCCAGAGCACAGTCCCTGCAGATCCTTCGGGTCTTTGTGCGGAAGGGTTATAGGAATAAACTTGTCTTATTGGGACAGTCGCTTCTCCACCCTGCTTCTTTGGACTTTCTTTTTTCTTTTTGTTTAAAGGTTTATTTATTATGTATGCAGCCTGCATGTATGCTTTCACCCCAGAAAGAGGGCACCAGATCTCATTACAGATGGTTGTGAGCCACCATGTGGTTGATAGGAATTGAAGTCAGGACCCTGGAAGAGCAGCCAGTGCTCTTAACCTCTGAGCCATCTCTCCAGCCCTGGACTTTGTTTCGTTCTTTTGTTCTCTCTCTCTCTTTTTCTCCCTTCTCTCCCTTCTTCCTTCCTTTTTTTAAATTCCCTAAGCAGGGTTGGTCAGGGTTTCGGTGTATCTATGTCTCTGTCCTGTCTCGCGCTTGTTCTCTCGCCCTGGCCGTCTTAGAATCCACTGTATAGATCAGCTCATAGAGATTGGCCTGCTTTGTGCTGGGACTAAAGTCATGTGCCACATGCCAGGCTAGACATTCTCTATTTATTGGCATTAACTAGTCGGGTGGTGATGAGTTTTGCTTTGTAGGTGGTTTGCAGATTTACCTCTTTAGAGGTCTGGAGAGTTAGGACCGGGTCTGGCATGCTCTGTAGCCAGTGCCTTAGTGTGTTGGGGACAAATAAGGTAGAGCCTGAGGAGAAAAGCTTGTCAGTGAACCTGGGGGTTACTCTGAGAAGCACAATGTGCCTTTTCCCTGTGAGTGTTAGATTCCGGTGTGTGAGCAGGGCTTGTGTGTGTGCGCACGCGCATGTGCGCGCTCAGGGCTTGCTCTCACAACTTTCTTTGTTTGCCATAAGCTTTTAGGCCCAGTAGTAGTTCGTTGCTTTTCAGTGGTTTGGAGCCCAGGAGCGAGATTGGGTTTCACAGCTCTGTGGTTACTTGGCTAGGGAGGTGGAGTGGTGACAGTTTTCTCCTGCTTGCAGTTGAATGGCCTTCCATGTGCGGTGTGATTGAGCTGGGGAAATGCTTCTGCTCTTTCTACTACTCTGTTATCTGTTTTCCATAAATGTAAATTGTTACAGTGAAAAATAATAAGGGAGACTGTAAGCAGAACCAGTCTATGTGACCCTTGGAACTTCGTTCTCTGTCTCTTCATGCAGTGTGCATGCTCCCATCTGGTTTTTTAAGTTGGCTTTCTTCACCACGTTTCCATATTGAGACACAAGGAGCAGCCTCTCTGAGTATTTCAGTAAGTGGGCTACCCTAGTTTACTGCTGTTAACAAGCATACATGTTATTTATTTACTTATTTGTGGTTTTTCTGAGACAAGGTTTCTCTATGTAGTCCTGACTGTCCTGGACTCTAGACCATACTGGCCTTGAACTCAGATTTGCCTGCCTCTGCCTTTCAAGTACTGAGATTAAAGGCGTGTGCCACTACCACCCAGCAACAAACAAAAACTTATTTGTTTATTTATTTATTTATTATGTATACAATATTCTTTCTGCACGTATGCCTGAAGGCCAGAAGAGGGCACCTGACCTCATTACAGGTGGTTGTGAGCCACCATGTGGTTGCTCAGAATTAAACTCAGGACCTCTTAACCACTGAGCCATCTCTCCAGCCCCAACAAACAAGAACTTTTTAAGACCCCCCAAAAGGACTCTTTGGTCATACTTTACCCCAGCTAATGTCCTGAGTAGTTTTTGTAGCATTAATTGGCCCATTGTTGGCTCATTTTAGTTTCTGGCTGAACTTGCAGGTTAGGTAAATAAATGATTGGGATGGGTGTGTATCATTGCTATTATTATAGATAGTTCCTTTGGATCATCTTAGATTTTGATTCATATTCCATGTGTTCTCTCTGCAAAGGTTTTGTTTAACCAGATTAGCTCATGTCACCCCTGGCCACTCCAGAGTCCTTGTTTGCCTCTCTTGAGCTACAGCACTGAAGGAGAATGAGGGCCTCAAGTGAAAGCCTCAGCAGTTAAAACACTGGCTCCTCTCCACCTAGATTCAGTTCCCAGCACCCACATCAGGTCTGTAACTTCAGTTTTGTGGGACACGGCGCCATCCCCTGACCTCCTGGGATACCAGGCATGCATGTGATACACATACATACATCCAGGCAAAACACCCATACACATAAACAAAATGAAATTTGGAAACAGTAAGAGATTACTAAGTATGAAAGTTCATAGTATGCTAGGTGCTCAGGCAGGAAGATAAGGGTTGGGGGTGCAGATAGGAGGCACGTTAATCGGGTGGTGGAGGTGCATTGAGACAATGGCCTGCAGAACAGCAGGGGACGGTGCTCTGGAGTCCCAGGCTCAGGGACAGTAGTCCACAAGAGCAGTGCTTGGGTCTTTTCTAGACCTGGCAAGTCTGCAGGGCATCTTGTTTGGCTTTCCTTACCCTGTACTAAAGATTGAGCCCAGGGCTTCTGCATACTAGGCACGTGCTGTACTACTGATGATGGTTTTTTGAGACAGGGTTTCTCTTCAGCTTTGGTGCCTGTCCTGGAACTATCTCTTATAGACCAGGCTGGCCTCGAACTCAGATCTGCCTGCCTCTTCCTCCTGAGTGCTGGGATTAAAAGCATGCACCACCACCACCCCACCGGTACTACTGATTTTTTTAAAATTTATTTATTTATTTATTATGTATACAATATTCTGTCTGTATGCCTGAAGGCCAGAAGAGGGTGCCAGACCTCTTTACAGATGATTGTGAGCCACCATGTGGTTGCTGGGAATTGAACTCAGGACCTTTGGAAGAGCAGGCAATGCTCTTAACCACTGAGCCAACTCTCCAGCCCCGGTACTACTGATTTTTATACTGGATTACGGATCCTTTTCTTTTTAAAGATTTTTGTTTGTTTTTTTTTGTTTTTTGAGACACTGTAGCCTTGGCTGTCAATGTGAGGCAGAAACTCAGAGATGGGCCTGCCTCTACCTCCCAGTGCTGGGATTGAAGGTGTGTGCCACCATCATCTGGCCATTGTTTTGCATTAAGAGCTGTTTATAAACGATATGTCCTTTGTCATGTGGAATATTTGTATTTCTCACCTTCTTACAGGCTTTTTGGACTTGATGTGTTTTAACACAATTTTTTTCCATTTTTTTCCACTTTTCCTAATTTTTTCCCCATTTTTCCACTAATTCTTCTGAAATTTTTAGTGTTAATGTTAAAATTTAAGTTTGCTTTTAAAATTACATCTCTAAAGATTTTTGCCAGAAATATTTTCTCCCTTAGCAGGTTTATATGTTTATTTTGCTTGCACGGGTGTTTCTACAGTGTGATTCGGGTTTGACAACCCAGATTATGCAAAAATCTAATCCCCAGATTTAGTTAAAATGTTAAAATAACTGTGGGGTGCTTGCAGATTCTCCTGTTAAAAACGAGGTAGAGGGAGGTGGATCTCTGAGTTTGAGGCCAGTATGGTCTACAGAAGAGAGTAATAGGACAGCTGGGGATACATAGAAAAACCCTATCTCAAAACAAACAGGGGAAGCAAAGAAAGGTGATGAGCTAGGATCTAGATTTTGTGGAGGAGCTGGCAGGTTACCACCCACCTGCTTCCGATGCTGTGTTAAATGTGGGTGTTCCTGTCTGTAGATCACAAGGTTCAGAAGACACCAGTGCATGCCGGGCCAGCACTGACCTCTTCTGGTCCTCTTTCTTTCTTTCACTTTTGATTTTTGTGACATTTCTTATTCTTGTTGTATCAAACTAATAGTCATGATTCCCTTTACCTCTGAATCACCTGGCCTGACAATCAGGTTGGTTGTGTTTTACTGTGTAACTCAAAAGGTTGTCCCTTTTGGTTTTATAATACAAGAGCCTCCGGTAAGAGTTTCTCCTCCTTTTTTGCCATTTATTTTATGTGTATGCATGTTTTGCCTGCGTTGTATCTGTGTACCATGTGCAAATGATGCCCTTGGAGGCCTGAAGTCGGGACCAGATACCCTTGAACTGGAGTTACAAATGGTTGTGAACAACCATGTGGGTACAGGAAATCAAAACCAGGTCTTCTGCAAGAGACCTGTCTTTCCAGTTTCTAAGCTTGTAGCTTACTTTTTTTTTGAAACTTGAGTGAAATCATTTCTTAACTTAAAAGCATAGCATCTCCAAATCAGCTCCCCTGTCTGAGTGTCAGTTTACTTTAGTTTTGTGTTATTCAGGATAAAGTGCGGCGCTTCCTTTTACTTAAATGTCACGATGCTATTAGAACAGTGAGAGCATACTCCCTTCACCCCTCCGCTTCCTTCTGTAGCCCTTCTCAGTCTCGTCCCCTGAGAACATGGGTTTCCTGGAGAGTAGGGCCTTGATGGGGCCCTGCAGTTTGCTGGTGGAACTCAGTGGCTTTAGATAGATGAGCTTCTTTGTTGCATTCATGGACGATATGTGCAGTGAAAACACACTCTTCTCCGCTCCTGGCTGCATTTCCAGCGTCCAGTACATGCCTGGCACACCTGTACACACACACACACCCTTTCCTGTTTTCCTACACACATTGCTAGAGGTTGTGTTCGAAACTGCCTGAGTATGAGAATCTTGTTTTCTCCGAAATTAAGTGAGAGGGGATCATTTCTGCTTGCTTTTGTTTTGTTTTGTTTTGTTTTTTACAGGGGAGGCCACTGTGACAGAACTTTGTTTTAGTTTGTTTGTTTGTTTGTTGTATTTTGAAATGGCCTCATGTATCCCAGACTGGCCTTGAAAATTACATGTAACTGTCATGCTGTTTTTATGCGGTGTTGGGGATGGAACCCAGCCGGGACTATGAACATGCTAAGTAAGCATGTTAGTGACTGAGCTACATCCTCATCCCAACTAGAACTTCATAAAGTAGGACTTACCAAAGTCATGGAGTTGTGATACACCAGGACCTTATGCGGTGCTCTCCTCCTGCAGCTGTTCTGCAGCCTCCTGTGCAGTGTTCCCCTCCTGCGGCTGTTCTGCAGCCTCCTGTGCATCCTTCTGTGCCTTGCTCTCCTCCTGCAGCTGTTCTATAGCTGTGCATTTTAACAAACCCACTCTTTGTAGAGCCATTGTGACTGCTTAACTCCTTTCACATTCAGCCAGCTCTCCTTGGGAAACTGGTTGGGACAAAGGCCCAACGGATGAACTTGGATCAAAGAATGATGGGCCTTATACTTTGGGATGCAGAGGCAGGCAGGCTCTGAGTTTGAGATTATCCTGGTCTACATGGTGAGTTCCAGACCAGCGAGGTCTACCTAGTGAGACTCTGTTTTAATAAAAGTGGCAGAGCAGCTGAAGAGGAAAGAAAAGTGCCTTGGATACAGGATGAAAATGTGAATGCTTAGAAAACAAGACGTAACTCATGATTAAGATTCAAACAGCATATGCCTTATATTCCCCATTTATTTAAGAGTTGACACTCACCTGTATAACCACAATATAATTAAAATGGCAAGTATTAATACAGTATTAATTGTCTAAATCTTAACATTGCCCATTGTCTACAAAGCCCATTACAGAAAACAATAATGTTGGGGCTGGGGAGATGAGTAACAGGTGAAGGTACTTGCTGTCTTGCCTGCTGGCCTGAGGTCAGTCCCCAGAGTTCACATGGTTGAAGGAAAGAACTCCTGAAAGTTGCCCTCTGACCTCCACACACCTGCCATGGATGTCCCCAAACACACTTGTGCATTGGCATACACAATAAAAAATGTTGCTTATTTTCTACATTCTGATATGTGAAAATGGCATTTCAGTACTTTACGTTTCTCTGATTGTAAGTGCCCATAATGTATCATATTCACTAGTTCTTGATGTTTTGTTGTATTGTGTCTATCTATAGATGTATGTATGTGGACTGTGCCAGCACATGCACCCTTGAAATTACCAGAAGTTTCCTCGGTCTGTGGAATCCACCTCCTTACCCTCAACTGTGATTGACATCAGGTTCTGTCAGTCAGCAGTGATGTTGGTAGCTTTTCTTGGTGGCTCCTGTTTTGTATCTTCATGAGTAAAGCTGACTATGTGGTAACTTTTTTAAAGTAATAAAGGTCGTGACATTGCACCTAAGAGCTTGAGCACGAGCCTGAGAATGGCCTTATTTATCCTTTAAGGACCACAATTCCCTAATCACTCTGCAAGAATGGACAAGATTGAGAACAAAGGCTTGAGTAGCTGAGCAGGCACAGCCCTTGAGCATACTCCCATATCCCTACAGCATTCTTGTTTGCATCCAGAATTTAGGCATGATTCAAGCCTTAAATTTAGTCCTCTTTCTTTCTTTCTTTCTTTCTTTTTTTTTTTTTTTTTTTTTCCCCCGAGGCAGAGTATCTCTGTAGCTTTGGAGCATACTCCCTCTGTAGACCAGGCTGGTCTCGAACTACAGAGATCTGCTAGCCTCTGCCTCCTGAGATTAAAGGCGTGTGCCACCACCATCTGGCTAGTCTAGTGTTTCAACTCTGACTAGCTACCCAAGCTCACTGCATGCTTTTCCTGCTCCAAATGGTGATTCCCTGGATCGCCAAAGGACTGTCATTTCCATCAAGTTTCCATTGTCTCTCGGCCCTGTCAGCAGGCCTGGAGGACAGAGACCTATTGGGTATAAGCCCCATTGCTTTGAAACAGTATCTCTGTAGTATGTGGTATTTCCAATTCAGATTGTCTTTAGCTTCTCCCATTGAGCATTTGAAGGCTTCCTACGTCCTCTTAGTGGATCTTTTATTTATTCTGTTTCTCTCTATAGCATACAAGACAGTTTGAAGGTTAGACATCAATACCAGCACCAGGTCTCCTGAGGCTTCTTGGTGTCTATAATCCTCAGGTTATAGTCAGTTTAAGTGTACAGTTGGAGTCCTATACCCAAGATTAATTCGACTAATATGTTCTTGACTTTTATTTTATCAACATATAGTTGGGTTTATTTTCCATATGCATGTAGTTTTAGGGTTTACATTTTAATTTTATTTAGCAACTAAAACACGAACATGTCTCAGTCTCTGTAATTTTTTTTTTTTTTTTTTTTGAGTCTGTCCTGTATCTAGCTCTTGTAAACCAGGCTGGCTTGAACTCAGGTCCCCCTGCCTCTGCCTTCACCTCCCAAGTGCTGTGATTAAAGGCATGTACCACCAACGCCCAGCTCATAACTGGTATTTTTAGGAGATGCAGTCTCACAGCAAACTCGCCGTTCCTCTGGCTCTTATGCTTCCTCTTCCTCTTCTGCCGCAGTCCCTGATTCTTAGATGTAGGAATTGTGTTTTAGTCTATCACCTGGGGCTGGTCACCCTGTAATCATTAGTTCTCTGCAGCTTAACCGTTTACGGGTTTCTGTAATGGTCGTCATCTGTTGCAAAGAGAAATTGCTTGGACAGAAGCTACATTTATTTGTGTTAGGGAACTATTTCAACTGTAGTTGGGAATTATGCTGGGTTACCAAGTCCTTTACCCTGCCTGTTCCTCCACTGCTGAAAGTCAGCTGCTCTATTCACTCTGGTTGTTGTTTTGAGGTAATAAAGTGGAGTGGGTTTTTAAAAGAAAATATTTCATTGTGTGTGTGTGAACTGTGTGCCACAGGAGTTTATCTATGGAGGGCCAAGAACTAGGCTTCCTTATCACTACTTAGAAAGGCAGGAGGGTCATGACTGAGACCTGTCCCAACAAGGAATGCCTTAAGCACTGTGTTGTTGCTTGTTGCAAGTAAGTGTGTATGTACCCAGATACTCTGTAGGAACAATTGACTTGTGATCCTTTTGGAGAAGAGAAGCTGAGGGCGGGGAAATTGCAGAGGACCCAGTTACAATTTGTGTCATACAGCCATGCGTAACTCAGTTCCCAGCCCTCATCTGACCTCCCTGGGTACCGGGCACACATGGTACATGTTGATATGTGCAGGCAAAATAAATGGTCATACACAAATTACAATTTTAAAAATACATGTTTATTTGTTGTATTTTATGTGTGGCTATATGTGCCTCGGCGACCATGTGTGTACCAGATGTGTTCAGTAATAGCACAGGTCAGAAGAGAGCAGCAGACCCCTAGAAAGGAGCTGCAGGCAGTTGTGAGCCACTGTGTGGGTGCTGGGAACTGGGCCTGGATTCTGAACTGAAAGTGCTTAACTGCTGAGCCATCTCTCTGGCCCCAGTTTTTAAATCTTTTTGTGTGTGTGTGTGAATGTCTGCCCGCCAGAAGAGGGTGCCAGATCTCATGGATGTTTGTGAGCCACCATGTTACTGTTGGGAATTGAACTCAGGACCTCTGGATGAGCAGCCAGTGCTCTTAACCTCTGAGCCATCTCTCCCGCCCCTATAAGTTATTACAGTTTACTTCTTCCAGTTATGTCAGCAAGTTTAGAGTTGCTTGTTGTCTAGCCTGACCTGAGTTTAATCCCTGCACCCGTATGCCTACTGCTGCATGTTGTCTTTTGACACACATAGGCATATGTGTGCATGCCTGAGCCCTTCTGTACAAAGTAAATGTAAAATTTAAAAAGTGAGTCAGTTCGTTACTTGAAAGACATTTTTCACTAACAATGAACATTGATGAGTTTTATATCTATGTGCCCTGGAGGACAGAAACATACCAGGAAGTATGTTTGGACTGACCATCAGAACCTGAATTACTAGTGATACCCACCAGGGCATTTGTGTCTCAATACCAGTGAGTGGTTTTGTAGTAAACTTTATTTCCTGTTAGCATCTTTTAAGGGGGAAAAAAAGAAACCCCAGTGTAATCAAAAGAGTTTATTGAGCAGCAAGCAAGTAAATATTTTTTAAAATATAATTCATTTTTTTCCTGCATCTATTAAAAGTAATACTAAGTTGTATAGTATTTTAATATAGTTGTTACAGGCGCTCAGGATACTGGCACAGGAAGATGGCTTGATCCCAGAAGTTTGAAGCCAGCCTAGGCAGTACAGTGAGACTCCCAGCAAAAGGACAGTGTTTTCCTTGCTGTCTGGCTGGAAGCCTTCTGTAGCAAGCAGCTGGAGGTGTAAGGTCCTGTACACAGGGAAATGTGGCCTCTTCTCTAGCCCATCAGATAAGTCACACATTTTGAGCCTTTTGGAAAATGATCTGATGTGTGACACTAAGTTACGTAGAGTAAGGGCATCACAGCACAGAGTCAGTACATTTCTGTTTCGTGTATTTTTGCAAAGACAGAAAGTTTTGACTCAAATATTTAAAAAAAAAAAAAGGCTGGCGAGATGGCTCAGCGGTTAAGAGCATTGCCTGCTCTTCCGAAGGTCCTGAGTTCAATTCCCAGCAACCACATGGTGGCTCACAACCATCTGTAATGAGATCTGGTGTCCTCTTCTGGCCTGCAGGCTTAATAAATAAATAAATATTTAAAAAAAAGTTTTGACTCTTTCCTAGTATAACTTTAGAAAATAATTCTCATAAAATATTCAAAAGACAATATTTTTCTGTTCAGTAGTGTAGTTCAGAAGCAAGCTAAATAGAATGCCAAAA